>NC_084733.1:47999792-48177292 GCF_033978785.1 Entelurus aequoreus | reverse complement strand
ATTAAAAAATTAATCACTTGACAGTCCTAGTATATACTTACATACTTATATACTTACTAAAAGTTCACATACATTGTGAAGGACATCATGTCATGGCTGTTTTGAGTTTCCAATAATTTGTACGTATTTTTTGTTGTGATTGGAGCACATACTTGTTTGTCACAAAAAACAATCATGAAGTTTGGGTCTTTTATGAATTTATTATGGGTCTACTGAAAATTTGACCAAATCTTCTGGGTCAAAAGTATACATACAGCACCATACATTATCAATTTTGGTGATGTGGAAAAGTTACAATCAAATCAAATTAGCTTCATGGCATGGCCTCTTAACTTCATGTGAGTGATTATGATTGACGACACCTGTTGACTTCTCTGAGCCCATTTAAATAGGGCTCATGTGATGCAGTCATTAGACTCGGTTACAAACGGGACAATGGGAAAGTCAAAGGAACTCAGCACAGATCTGAAAAAATGAATCATTGACTTGAACAAGTCAGGAAAGTTACTTGGAGCCATTTCAAAGCAGCTTAAGGTCCCAAGAGCAACTGTGCGGACAGTTGTTCGTAAGTATAAAGTGCATGGCACAGTTTTGTCACTGCCACGATCAGGAAGAAAACGCAAGCTATCACCTGCTGCTGAGAGAAAATTGGTCAGGATGATCAAGAGTCAACCGAGAACCACCAAAAAGCAGGTCTGCAATGAATTGGAAGCTGCTGGAACACAGGTGTCAGTGTCCACACTCAAGCGTGTTTTACATCGCCATGGACTGAGAGGCTACCATGCAAGAAGGAAGCCCTTGCTCCAGAAGCGACACCTTAAAGCTCGTCTAAAGTTTGCTGCTGATCACATGGACAAAGATAAGACCTTCTGAAAGAAAGTTCTGTGGTCAGATGAAACAAAAATTGAGCTGTTTGGCTACAATACCCAGCAATATGTTTGAAGGAGAATTAAGGTTGTATAATGGCCTTCCCAAAGTCCTGACTTAAACCCCATTGAGAACATGTGGACAATGCTGAAGAAACAAGTCCATGTCAGAAAACTAACAAATTTAGCTGAACTGCACCAATTTTGTCAAGAGGAGTGGTCAAAAATTTAACTAGAAGCTTGCCAGAAGCTTGACACTTTATACATTACTTGCCCCTCGATTCAAACAACTGTGAGGGTGTAAAATACAATATATTCAAAATGTTAAATTGACTCAGCTAATTTGTAATGCATCTAAAGGGCTTATTGGTATTTTTCCAAACAACATTCCATGACATGTATTTTTTTAAATTGTTGGAATCTATCAATCATCCATTTCCAAACACATGCATCATTAGCATTCCTAGTATGATGTTCATTTATTATTCCATAAAACCTTTTAACTATTATTTTAAATTGTACTCTGATTTAAAAACATATCCTTCAGTTTGTGGCTATTATAAGTCATACTTTCAGAGGACATGCAATTGTACAGCATATTTTAAAGAGATAACATTTAAAAATGACTTCTGGGTATATTATATTTATCAACTAATTCAGAATTTGATGTTTATTTAGAGGGTTTCATTGCAGTTCTCTTAAATACTTTTGATTGAAGGTACAGTGTGATGATTGACAGGCGGAACCTTTTAATGGGCTGTTGTTTACGGCCGTGCACGAGGTCAGAACACCAGAGGCTAGTACAGAAAAATGAATGAATGAAAATAATTTCACAGATTAAACAGTTTTGCGAGCCAGTTCTAATTCAATAGACAGTAAAAGTTAATGTAAACCTTTTAACTATTCAACATTTGAATTGCCAAATGCTTACAATTCAAACAATTGTAAGGTTTTGACTATATATATAATAACCATATGAGGTTGGACATGGGTTTTCTTTTTTTTTAAGTGGCATTAAAAAGGGCTTTAAAAAGCATTAAATTAGATTTGCTGATACCTGTTGGAACCCTAAACGATTAATTGAGGCAACAGAATATAGACCAATTTTTTTTTTTTTAATCAATTTGATTAATTGTTGCAGCCTTAATTGTTAATATCGTAAAATCTTTAATAAGAATACAAATGTAACATGTTCAATCTTAAGAGTCATACGAAGGGAAGAATAAGGTGAGCTCTGCTTTAGGAGGGTTGCATATGACGTCACATCCGTTTTTCTTCTTCGCAGCTTAATTCACTCGATGGTCAAGCAGTTTGAGCGTAGCATTAAAACAAGTGAAAGTGAGTGTAAAGTTTGAGCAGAAAATGCCATATTGCTGTTCTGTTCTTGGGTGTTAGAATCGTTCAAATAGAGAGATAGGAAATAGCTTTCATAGAGAAAGAAGTGACTTATAAAGGTATCAAAGTCAGGAAAAAACAAAAAGTGCATTTAAGGAAATTGCTCTTAAAAAAAAAAACTTTCTACATTTTGTGGAATACAAACGGACCACTTGTGTCTGCAGTGATCACTCTGTAAAATATTTGTTTGAACATTTGATTTGTTTGAGAAAATTTCTGTGATGCAATTGAGTTTATTCTCTACGATATTATCAGTGTTTGATATCAGAACTAAATGTAAAGAAACCACAATAGATCACATTAGTTTTTTGTTCTTTTGTGGTTGCAATGCCTAACTACTACGAAGACCTGGTTGTGCAAATAAACTGTCATGTTAAGTCGTAGTAATAAATATTGTGATTGTTGGTCCAAATCCACCGTATTTTCTTTCAGAAACAGAAATTAAAAGCTTAGTTGTTGTTGTTGTTGTGCAGGAAAGCCAAGTACTTTATTCCAGTGGTCCACAACCCCCAGTCCCCGGGACCGGTCTGTGACGAATTTGCTACTGGGCCGCACAGAAACATTAATTAATTTATAAATTACCGCATTTTCTCCAACTGAACTTTTGCCTGTACCACTAAATACACCAATAAGCTTGTTAATAGATGTATCTTGCAACTCCTTTGTTACAGTACAGGGGACAATGTACATTAAATGCCTACTGAAAGCCACTACTACCGACCACGCAGTCTGATAGTTTATATATCAATGATGAAATCTTAACATTGCAACACATGCCAATACGGCCGGGTTAACTTATAAAGTGACATTTAAAACTTCCCGGGAAATATCCGGCTGAAACATCGCGGTATGATGACGTATGCGCGTGACGAAGTCCGAGTAACGGAAGTTATGGTACCCCGTAGAATCCTATACAAAAAGCTCTGTTTTCATTTCATAATTCCACAGTATTCTGGACATCTTTTGCAATTTTTTTAATGAACAATGAAGGCTGCAAAGAAGACAGTTGTAGGTGGGATCAGTGTATTAGCAGCGGACTACAGCAACACAACCAGGAGGACTTTGTTGGAGCGCTAGCCGCGCTAGCCGCGCTAGCCGCGCTAGCCGCGCTAGCCGCGCTAGCCGCGCTAGCCGCGCTAGCCGCGCTAGCCGCCGACCTCACCTTGACTTCCTACGTCTCCGGGCCGCCAAACGCATCGGGTGAAGTCCTTCGTCCTTCTGCCGATCGCTGGAACGCAGGTGAGCACGGGTGTTGATGAGCAAATGAGGGCTGGCTGGCGTAGGTGGAGAGCTAATGTTTTTAGCATAGCTCTGTGCAGTCCGGTTGCTAAGTTATCTTCAATGGCGTCGTTAGCACAGCATTGTTAACCTTCGCCAGCCTGGAAAGCATTAACCGTGTATTTACATGTCCACGGTTTAATAGTATTGTTGATTTTCTATCTATACTTCCAGTCAGGGGTTTATTTCTTTTGTTTATATATGCAGTTAAAGCAAAATGCTATCACGTTAGCTCGTAGCTAAAGCATTTCGCCGATGTATTGTCGTGGAGATAAAAGGCACTGAATGTCCATTTCGCGTTCTCGACTCTCATTTTCAAGAGGATATAGTATCCGAGGTGGTTTAAAATACAAATCTGTGATCTACAATAGAAAAAGGAGAGTGTGGAATCCAATGAGCCAGCTTGTACCTAAGTTACGGTCAGAGCGAAAAAAGATACGTCCATCGCTGCCTCTCAAGTCATTCACTGTAACGTTCCTCATCTACGAATCTTTCATCCTCGCTCAAATTAATGGGGTAATCATCACTTTCTCGGTCCGAATCTCTCTCGCTCCATTGTAAACAACGGGGAATTGTGAGGAATCCTAGCTCCTGTGACGTCACGCTACTTCCGGTACAGGCAAGGCTTTTTTTTTATCAGCGAGCAAAAGTTGCGAACTTTATCGTCGATTTTCTGTACTAAATCCTTTCAGCAAAAATATGGCAATATCGCGAAATGATCAAGTATGACACATAGAATGGATCTGCTATTCCCGTTTAAATAAAAAAAAATCATTTCAGTAGGCCTTTAATGGACATATAAAATGTTAATGTGCCAGATTGTAGCCAAAGGCTAATTTACATCTGCAGTGGACTGCAGGGTCATTGTATATAGCAGGGGTTCTTCAAGGCCTACTGAAATGATTTTTTTTTTTTATTTAAACGGGGATAGCAGATCCATTATATGTGTCATACTTGATCCTTTCGCGATATTGCCATATTTTTGCTGAAAGGATTTAGTAGAGAACATCGACGATAAAGTTCGCAACTTTTGGTCGCTGATGAAAAAAAGCCTTGCCTGTACCGGAAGTAGCGTGACGTCACAGGTTGAAGGGCTCCTCACATTTCCCCATTGTTTACAATGCAGCGAGTGCGATTCGGACCGAGAAAGCGACAATTACCCCATTAATTTGAGCGAGGATGAAAGATTCGTGGATGAGGAACGTGAGAGTGAAGGACTAGAGTGCAGTGCAGGACGTATCTTTTTTCGCTCTGACCGTAACTTAGGTACAAGGGTTCATTGGATTCCACACTTTCTCCTTTTTTATTTTGTGGATCACGGATTTGTATTTTAAACCACCTCGGATACTATATCCTCTTGAAAATGAGAGTCGAGAACGCGAAATGGACATTCACAGTGACTGACTTTTATCTCCACGACAATACATCGGCGAAGCTCTTTAGCTACGGAGCTAATGTAATAGCACATCCGGCTTAAATGCAGATAGAAACAAAAGAAATAAACCCCTGACCGGAAGGATAGACAGAAAATCAACAATACTATTAAACCATGGACCTGTGAATACACGGTTAATGCTTTCCAGGCTGGCGAAGCTTAACAATGCTGTTGCTAATGACGCCATTGAAGCTAACTTAGCAACGGGACCTCACAGAGCTACGCTAAAAACATTAGCTATCCACCTACGCCAGCCCTCATCTGCTCATCAACACCCGTGCTCACCTGTGTTCAAGCGATCGACGTAGCGACGATCATAGATGCGGTCGGCGGCCCGGAGACGGAGGAAGTCAAGTTGAGGTCGGCGGCTAGCGCGTCTGCTATCCATCTCAAAGTCCTCCTGGTTGTGTTGCTGTAGTCCGCAGCTAATACACCGATCCCACCTACAACTTTCTTCTTTGCAGTCTTCATTGTTCATTAAACAAATTGCAAAAGATTCACCAACACAGATGTCCAGAATACTGTGGAATTTTGAGATGAAAACAGAGCTTTTTGTATTGGATTCAATGGGGTCCGAATACTTCCGTTTCAACGATTGACGTCACGCGCATACGTCATCATACATAAACGTTTTCAACCGGAAGTTTAGCGGGAAATTTAAAATTGCACTTTATAAGTTTATAAGTATTGATATATAAACTATCAGACTGCGTGGTAGGTAGTAGTGGGTTTCATTAGGCCTTTAACTAAACTGTCAATAAAATTAAAGTGCAAATGAAAATACAGCGTCACCACTGTAGTCAATATTTTTGCGCTTACGAATTGTCTCTATGACATTAGCACCAGACTTCTGTTTGTTTTATATTGACATTACTGCCACAAGTGGTGGAAAAGTGTATTACAACTGCTGTACTGCTGCTGCCTATATGGACCACAGCTGAAAAATACATATTTTACATTCTAGGGGGCGCTCGCAGCCCAACACTGGGTTAAGAAACACTGGTGTATAGTATATGCCATTAACGTGCCGGGCACCATCTTTTCGCAAAGAAACACACCCAGGGCTCTCACTACTTCAGCGTTCTAGTGAGTTGATTTTTCATGCTAATTTTTTTGCTGTTTTTATCTGCCACATGTGGAAAGCCGGTCCGTGAAAATAATGCATACATTAAACTGGTCCCCGGTGGAAAAAAGGTTGGGAAATCCTGCTTTATTTGACACAGATAACCACATTATAGCGTCTTTGGTGTTATTTGTTAGCATCAAGAAAATATCCTTAATAGTATTTATAAACTAAATAAACATAGTCTCAACAGCATATACTGAATCTTGATATTGCTAGCAAGGATTCATGCTGAACAACAGGGACATCTATAGCTAAATAATGGCGAAAAAATATGAACTTCACATCACATCATAAAAACAACTGCAAGCATGAATTGTAGATTAGTCTAATATTTGTAGCAGGAAATCAACTGCAAACAAACTTATCCTTTTTCTCATTAGTGTCACAATCACAGCAGCACGGCACTTGTTATGTCAATCAAATGCGTTACTTACCAATGCACAAATAAGTCCAACTTTGTCTTTCATGGATTAATGCTTAATTTGTGGACCCCTCCGATGTAAATACATGATGTGCCTCCAATCGTTTCTTCTCTAAATACCATAAGTGTCAAGTGACGTGAGGTAGCAGGTGATGATAAATGGTTTAAATCTTTAAAAAATATATTTTTCTTAAGAGTGTAAAAATCCACTCCATCCAATTTGAAATATTTTTTTGTGATCGCTTTTATATTTGCCTGTAAACCTTTCAAAATAAGCCTGAATCTGCATTGATTCAGGTAAATAAACGGTAGCCTAATGGGGTTTAGACTTTAGACCATCGCCTGAAACCTGGAAGTGCCCGGATTTGCCTCTAGGTCACGTGATTGCAACCCACCTATATTTAAAGACAAAAAAACAATAAAACAGTTGATGACGAAAGCTTAATGTTGCCATTGGATATGTCACAGATGAGCCACACAATTATAT
Organism: Entelurus aequoreus; assembly: GCF_033978785.1. Classification (NCBI taxonomy): domain Eukaryota; kingdom Metazoa; phylum Chordata; class Actinopteri; order Syngnathiformes; family Syngnathidae; genus Entelurus; species Entelurus aequoreus. Next base: position 48,170,284 of record NC_084733.1, on the reverse strand, counting down.
TTGTCGACGATAGTTGTGATCATTACTCGTGTTTTTCCGGGAAGAGGCGGGTCCACGCCGCTACTCGCAAAAACATCGCTACTGATAACATGTAAAGTGCGAGAACATTTCCTACTATTCTTGTTAAAAACATGAATACCTTGCTCATTTTGCAAAGTGGACCATGTTTTTATGGCAGTACATCTGTGATACGTGAGCATTTAAAGCGAAGGCATGATGTCTGACGTCTGGAGGGAGGACACGGTCTCAGCCTCAGTAAGAGTGTTAGCTTGTACTTTGCTAGCTAGCTAACAAGTGTGAGCGAAGTTGTGTGAAAAATAACTAACTATCATTTTAGCCACAGTCAGCCAGCTAAACTTTGTCTAAATCAATTCAAGTACTTTTTAAAGCTGTCAATTTGCAATGCCGTAAAAAAAGGCACAATAATAAGCGCAAACCGCGCGCACAAACACACACACATATACACACACACACACATACACACACACACACACATGTACAGACAGAGACAGGTATCATAAGATTAAACATACAATCTTAAATGTCTCCTCTTTTGCATTCATTTTCACTTAATTGAATAAATGTGTCAAAAAAGCCACAATAAGACAAGAAAAAAGAACAAAAAAACAAGCAGTTAATCCTAAAATCTACTCAATTATTCCGATGAATTTATGCACCTCAGACTCTATCTTTTGGAAGAAGCATGGCAAAAATGCCAAAGAAAAAGGAAAACATGCAATTTGTGCAATAATCCTTTGATTTACTGAACAGAGGTTTAACGTGCTACCCTGAATTCTCGCACCACGTTTGAAGTTTGGTGTGACTTTAGAGGCATAATTATGTGTGATTTCAGACCTAAGGGTATTACATTTTAGAAGTTATATGTTATGTTCCTCATAAGGTTAAGATATTAGAGTTCCACTTCTAACAACATTTCCTGTCCTGACCGCTTCAATTCAGGATGTGTTTAATCTGTTAATACATAGCACGGTCATCATCATGACAAAAGTAGCAGTCATGCTGCATGTGCCAAACTAACATAAGGAAGCTTATTCCCAGAAACCTTTTGAAAAAGGATTACACAAGTGTGGCTGGTAATTTTAGCCATACCCTTTACCTCAGGATACTATATTACTGTATCTGAGATACACAGCTCACAGTAACGATAATATCTTGAGATGATGATGCTGTGATAGAGGTGAAACAAAAACACAGAAAAACATTTAAATTCATAGTTTATATTTTGCAGCATACTTTAACCACACTACAAACAGTGTGTGTACTGTTTTAGTGCAACAAAACTCTAGACAGGATTTTTTGTTGTTGTTGTCTGACACTATTTTAAACTTGTTCAGAAAACATGCCATCTCATATCTCTGAAGCAGATCAATTATATGAAGTACAAACATCCATCCATTTTCTATCGCATGTCCCTCTCAGGGTCGTGGGGCCCTGGAGCATATTCCAGCTGCACTCGAGCGGAAGGCAGAGTACACCCTGGTCAAGTCGCTACCTCATCGCAGGGCCAACACAGACAGACAGACAACCATTCACAGTCACATTCACACACTTGAGCCAATTTGGTGTCGCCAATCAGCCTTTAACAAAATAAACATTTAGCCTTTGAATAGAAGAATCTGCATTTATTTTTCCCAGTTTAGGGTGGCGTTGTCACAACAATGTGGCTGTGCATGTCTATGGTGTATCTTATTTTCATGAGGCACTTCTCACACACTGCAAAGTCCTTATCCAGCTGTGTCCCATCCACATTTTAACCCGCTTTTGTTATTCCTATTACTAAAATACCAAAAGTCAGTTCACACTTGACCTGAGCAATGCTGGTGTATCTTTAATTTTAACTTCATTCCCCGACTTTGCTTTTGTAGCTCTTTTGTCTGTTTGTTCTTATTTTGTGACTTCCGTCCATTTTCCAGATACTGTTGCACGAGGAGAACCCACTGAATGACATATAAAACACATTTGAGTTTGCCGTAGTGTTGTTTTCTGTAGGTATTGCAAGGCCTGGTGTATGTGTGATCCAAGATAGCTGATTAAAGAAGCAATGGTAGGAGTATCGTCGTTCCACGTCGTTATTGATATAACAATACACGCATACCAAAGGTTAAAGTAAACCCGTTTTATATCAGCCAACAACCTATATGTGGTTAGAGCGAATTGATAATCAGAAAAATATACATCGCTGTTGTTTGCCATATCAATATATAATACCACACTCCTAATTTAAAGAGATTAGAGCTTTTTTCAGACACACACTATATTGGATAGTTTGAAAACATTTAAGTGTTGTTTTTATGTTTTGAATGTTACTTATCTTAATAAGTCAAATATTCACATTGTGCTTAGAATGTAGCAAGTCGGCCAGTGGCGCAGTCCAGTGGGCCTCACTTAACTGCTCTGACATAGCTGTGTGGTGTGTCGGGCGTTGTTTGGATGAAGAGGCATTCCTCACATACCTGCTGACTTTGAGTGCTTTTTATGTGCACACTATCTCAGCCCTCAAACCACAGCTGCCCCTCAGAGTCCACCACCACCACCAGGGGCTAATGGGATAAGCAAACTGTCTGAAACCAACGATGACTCTAAGGCTTGGAGCCAAGAAGCCAAACTTTTACTGGAAGCACGCAAAATTTTGGCACTGTCTCGATAAGGCAGACAGGCAAATTACGGCCCATAGTCCGTATGCGGCTCATTAAACTTTTCAACCCAACCCGCCGGATATCTGCAGATAATTTTTTTTAAACCTTTACCATCAAAACTGGAGCCGCCAATACGATAAACAGTGTATTTTTGAAATTAATGATTCCCCGTTTAATGTTTGGGGCTATGTCAGATTGCACATGAGCAGTGTCTCTTTTCCGTATCATCGTCTGTGAGTGACCCGGAACAACAACAACAAAAGAAAAGCAACATTTGCCTGCTCTACAGAGAACCAATAAAATGTGTCACTTTCCATTGTCTCTGGACATTAAAAAATGGAATGGAACTCTTGACTGCAAGAAAATAGTTTTGACGATACTGACACCGTTCTTTGTGTTCTTCTTCTTCTGTTGTTGTTCCGAGTCACTCACAGACAAGGATCTGAAAAGAGAGACACTGCGCATGTGCAATCACAGCCACCCATTTTCGATTTTCACACACACTAGTTACCGTATTTTTTGGAGTATAAGTCACTCTGGAGTATAAGTCGCACCAGCCGAAAATGCATAATAAAGAAGGAAAAAAACATATATACGTCGCACTCGAGTATAAGTCGCATTTTTTGGGGAAATTTATTTGATAAAATCCAACACCAAGAATAGACATTTGAAAGGCAATTTAAAATAAATAAAGAATAGTGAACAACAGGCTGAATAAGTGTATGTTATATGACGCATAAATAACCAACTGAGAATGTGCCTGGTATGTTAACGTAACATATTATGGTAAGAGTCATTCAAATAACTATAACATATAGAACATGCTATACGTTTACCTAACAATCCGTCACTCCTGATCGCTAAATCCGATGAAATCTTCTTCCTCGTTGTCGCTCCTGGTATGCGCCGCTAACGTCCTTTCTTTCTGCTGCTCGATCGCCGTTTTCTGCTGCATATTTCACTACGTCCAGCTTGTAATCTGCAGTATATGATTTCCTTTTCGGTGCCATTTTTCTTTAACCCTTCTCAGTTTTTATAAGTTACCGTCAATGTTGATATGATCCATTTTAATAGCTACGGAAGTAGCATATAGCAGTTAGCATCCCATGACCCACAATGCACTTCTGCCATGACTCTCCCCCGCCAAATTCTTATTGGTTGGCGTGTGTGTGACGATTGCTGACGTGTGTATGACGATTACTGACATTTGCTTTGTCTCTTCCGTGAATTAGATAAATAATATTATTTGATATTTTACGGTAATGTGTTAATAATTTCACACATAAGTCGCTCCGGAGTATATGTTGCACCCACGGCCAAACTATGAAAAAAACTGCGATTTATAATCCAAAAAATACGGTAATTGAAATAACAGATAATGGATAACGATCTGTTTTCTGTTTTTTGTTTTTAATTATCAAACAAAAAATCGGGGTATATTGAGTTTTATGTTAAATTATTTTTTTAATCCAAACAAAAAAAATGGATGGCCGCGGCCAGCAACATACACGGACCCTATTCAAGTGGTTTGAGTTACACTCTGCATCCACTTTTCTCTTTTTGACAGAGACATTTTGAGGCAATGAGGGTGCCAAAGCACGATGTGTTCAAAGCAGTGGACGTAATTCGTCAGGTTTTACGTTTCATTTGCGTCAAGGGTGAGGATCCACACCCACGCCTAATGTTTACCTCTTACTTAGCATACTTGCTTTGCTTTGCCTAAAACGTTTCGCTTTCCTACAGAATTGCTATTGCGACACCCAGTGGATTTACTTCGAACTAGGGCTGGGCGATATATCGATATACTTGATATATCGCGAGTTTGTCTCTGTGAGATATAGAAAATGACTATATCGTGATATTCAGTATACGTTCTCACGCAGTTGCTTTTAGCTGCGGGGCATTAAACTGCATGCGTTTCTCACTCTTTCCTGTCTCTCCTTCTCACAGAGACTAAAACAAGCGCACCTTCTTACATACGTCACATACTGTCACGTGAGCAACGTCACACGCTCCCACAGAGCAGACAGGTAGCGACATGGTAACGTTAGCTGTGATGCTAACGGTGTGGTTTGACTGGTAATACGAGAGAAAGAAGGTGCAAATCTGGTATCAAATGGAGGAATAATTAATTCGCAAGAAAAACAGCACGGGGTCCATCGTCTGACGGTGGTTTGGCTTCAAGCGGGAATATGTCTTTACATGTCAACATCTCCGTTCGGTGCCACACCAACTAAATGCCAAAGCAACTATTTCCACATCAACACCGTAGGACATATACTATTTGATATGCAGCTCATTTTTTTATGTGACACTTTGAGTGTGAATGTTGTCTGTCTATCTGTGTTGGCCCTGCGATGAGGTGGCGACTTGTCCAGGGTGTACCCTGCCTTCCGCCCGATTGTAGCTGAGATAGGCTTCAGCGCCCCCCGCGACTCCAAAGGGAATAAGCGGTAGAAAATGGATGGATGGACTTATTGAAATATCTTGTGTAATCATGCCCAAAAGTGCACTTATAGCTTGTTTTAAAATGTCTCTGACAATCTTGCACTTTCTGTTTTGGAAATGACATGAATGTTTGTGCCACTGCTTAATAACTGTTTAATAAATACAGTTTTGCTAAATTGACTTAGTTGTGATTTCCCTCTCTGCATTAAAGTTTAAAATTAGCATATATTAATGCAGTATGAACAAGAGTGTTTTAATGTAATTTCTTTCATGGAAAAATTGTAGCTCATTTTTATACTTAACAAACTCAACTAGGGCGGAATAAACCTGATCCGGTGTACGTTTGACACCCCTGTTGTAGATCATAAATAATGCCTCTCAACTGGATAGTAGAAGAATGAGGACATAATCTGACACGTGCCAACAACTTTGGCATCAAATTTAGACCCGGATGTGGCGAGAGACACAAAAAGACAAAAGACGCTTGTTTCTACACCCCCCCCCCCCCTCTCTTTTTTTTTTTTTTGCAAGGATTACGAGTCATCCTTCATCTAACTGGGAATATAGCAAAATCCTAACAGTCGGCATCCTAGTTAGAGCAGACATTGTACAGTAAGTGATGTTTTATTATGTTTGTTGGCTCTGTAATGAGTAAGAATCAGTGATGTTGTCGAAGGAAAAAGCAAACTTAGTGATGCGTTTTTTAAATGAATGCGCTGCCGCATGCTTAAAATGATCAAAATACGTAAATATTATATGTAGTTATTAATAGGGTTGTTAACGATAAACCGATGCGACCGGATATCCATTTGGAGAAGTGGCCGGTTCGGCTGTGCCGGTGACAGCCCCCTCAATCGATAAGGTTAAGGTTCAGTTGGGAATCTTTAGGGTAATCGAGTGTAGACACATAAACCAGTCATCGCGCCAAACTACAAATCAGTGGACGTTTTTTGTCTTTAAAACGACAAGCATGCGCTTGTTACTTTACTTACGTAACTGGAGACGAGAATAGACGTTGATACATTGACCGGGTGTCGCGGGAGACTAGCAATTAGTAAACAGTTTATCTATGAAACAACGCGAGAGTCACAGCTGCCTGCCAAATATTTACCCACAAAGACAAAGGGTAGAAAATAGATGGATGGATTCGTCAATATTGTAACATCCCAAGTAATGCCCGCTTTGACAGATTCCCAGTTTGTATAAGAACGTTGCATTTTGTGAAATGAAGAAAGACAAAGGGCTCAATCTCTGTGTCTTGCTCTTTTTCCCGGCACCATTCAAACAACCGTTCAACTCCACAACACACGTCACTTACCATCTTTGTCCCGGAAGCCCCGCCTCTCAGTCGAGCCATTGGCTAGAACCCATAGGCGTTTGTGACGACACTGACCTGACTTGACTTGAGGAAAATAAATATATTTGACATAGGACATGTTTGCCTTTTTACTTTAACATCTTTTTGTTTTAAAAATTTGAAAATACTGGAAGCATGTCACATTTATAGAATGTGCTTTTTTTATATTTGAAGATGAATTTGCCTCTGGATGTTCTCATTTATCAGGTTATTGTTATTCTCATGGCATTCAACTAATCAGTTGTCTTAAACATTTGGCCTCTCATCCAAGTAGTTTTCATCATTTCATAATCAAAGACTTGGCTTGGACTTGGTGCCAAAGTCCTAACTATTTATCCTCTAACATGAGCAGGAGTGTACGCACAGGAAATAATGCTTAAGTTCTTTTGTAGTGGAGAAAAGAATGTGTCCATCAACAAATGTTTACCATAGAATCGAATCGTTCATACACCGTATCGAATATTATTAAATCATTCATACACTAAATCGAATATTATTAAATCATTCATACACTAAATCAAATTGCATCGAATCATTCTGTGTTGTAAATAAATCGTTATTGAAACGCATCGTAACCCATGTATCGTGATCTGAATTGAAGCGTCCATCAAAAAGAGATTTACATCCCGAGTTATTATAATTGAGCCTGTTAATACATTACATATTTACTGTACTTACGGCATGTATATAAAACCTTGATGGAAGTGTTTGGAAGTTTTTTAGAGCGCTTTATAAGCAGAATAGAGCGCCATAGCCTGCTGTGGCAATAATACATCCCTCCCTCCAGGCCAGAGGCCATTGCCGATGCACAGAGACTTCCATGGCGATGCTGACCACATCGCCGCCCGGCATTAACAAACTTTCACTCATTTCAATGCTCCGACTTCCGTGTAGTTTAGCTCAATGTGCGTTTAAACTCTGAATCTGAAGCATATTAATAAGCCAAGAGACAGCTTTTACCTGAAACTATCATAAGTGTGGGTATTGAACATAACTGCATGGTTACTCTTGAGTGTTTTGTAATATTCAGGTGTTTGTCCTACAGTATATTGTTCCGTATCACAGAAAAAAATTATTAATTTTCTCACAGGTTAAACACTTTTGTTTTTTATTCACATTTTTCATGAGCTAAACTCAAAGATCTAAAGCTGTTTCTATGGACACAAATAGCCTATTTCCTTTAGATATTGTTGACCGGTCTGTCTATATTTATATCAGTGAGCACTTCTCCTTTGCCAAGATAAATCCATCTACCTCACATCTGTGGCATATCAAGATGTTGATTAGACAGGATTGGTCAGTACAAAAGCTAGGGCTGGATGATTATGACAAAATAATAATCACAATTATTATCTGCTTTTTGCATCAAATAAAATGTAATACAATATTTGTAAATTAAATGTAAAATGTCTCACATTTATAGGTGCAATACATCTTTGGACAATTTTGACAAGTATTTTAGGTCAAAGCATAATAATTGTGTAAATGTATATCAATAGGTGCTTTAAGTACATTATGCTTGTGAAAGGTACTTTTTTGAAACCTTTAATTTGTTAGCGCAGTCAGACCGGATGTGGTGCACTGCGCAATTACTGTGGAGAGAGGAAGTGTGCTCTGCTGTTGTTCTCAGCTTGATGATGAGTAAGGAGACAATTTGAGGCTGTAAAAAAAAGCGAGCGCTTCTCAAATTGCAACTGCTGTCTGTTTGTACATTGATGTTACATTGATGGTGTCATTCACAACAACACAGGCAGATGAGATGTTTTGTGTTTGTATGGATTGTTCTTGCTAGATTTAGCTTCATAGTTTAGTAGCTGTTTCAAGGGGCCGTCTCGACATTGTTTAGTTCAGGACAGTGCAGGTGAGTGTGTCGGGATGAATGAGCGGTCCTGGACACATTTTCCCCAAACAAATGTTCCTTCTGCTCACAGTGACAACATTACACTTACATTTATGTAAATGTCCCTGATATTCTGCGTTTATCAGTGGATTTTGTTTTATTGGCCAATTATGAGACTGTCTGCGGTTACGTGAGCGCAGAAGTCCTATGCTGATACTTTTTTTTACTGAGTTTAGTGATTATTGATTAGGCATACTAGCGCTGTGTCTAATAAAAAGTAGCAACCGTGGTGAGATCCCAAACATCTAGTAGACGTGCTCTGTTTTCACTCATTCACTCGTAACATGTTGTACTGTTACAAGGTCCGGAATTTGAATGCAATGTTGCTCGGCCGATTAATTATTATTTTTTTATTATTATAATTTCATCATTGTTAGAAGCGATAATAGAAATCTAAATCCAAATGTATTTGTCCAGCCATAATAAAAGGCCATTACAAAATGTGTAGTTTTATTACACAACACAAGTGTTAAAGGCCTACTGAAATAAAATTTTCTTATTTAAACGGGGATAGCAGGTCCATTCTATGTGTCATGCTTGATCATTTCGCGATATTGCCATATTTTGGCTGAAAAGATTTAGTAGAGAACATCGACGATAAAGTTCGCAACTTTTGGTCGCTGATAAAAAAGCCTTGCCTGTACCGGAAGTAGCGTGACGTCACAGGTTGTGGAGCGCCTCACATCTGCACATTGTTTACAATCTTGGCCAGCAGCAGCGAGAGCGATTCGGACCGAGAAAGCGACGATTACCCCATTAATTTGAGCGAGAATGAAAGATTTGTGGATGAGGAAAGAGGCGAGTGGGACCTGATATTCAGCTGGGAATGACGAAAACAGTAAATAAACACAGGACATATATATACTCTATTAGCCACAACACAACCAGGCTTATATTTGATATGCCACAAATTAATCCGCATAACAAACACCTCCCCCCCTCCCGTCCATATAACCCACCAATACAAATCAAACACCCGCACAACACACTCAATCCCACAGCCCAAAGTACCGTTCACCTCCGTAAAGTTCATACAGCACATATATTTCCCCAAAGTTACGTACGTGACATGCACATAGCAGCACGCACGTACGGGCAAGCGATCAAATGTTTGGAAGCCAAAGCTGTACTCACGGTAGCGTGTCTGCTATCCAACTCGAAGTCCTCCTGGTTGTGTTGCTGTAGCCAGCCGCAAATACACCGATCCCACCTACAGCTTTCTTCTTTGCTGTCTTCATTGTTCACTAAACAAATTGCAAAAGATTCACCAACACAGATGTCCAGAATACTGTGGAATTTTGCGATGAAAACATACAACTTAATAGCTGGCCACAATGGTGTCCCAATATGTCCGCTACAATCCGTGACGTCACGCGCAAACGTCACCATACCGAGACGTTTTCAGCAGAATATTTCGCGGGAAATTTAAAATTGCACTTTACTAATCTAACCCGGCCGTATTGGCATGTGTTGCAATGTTAAGATTTCATCATTGATATATAAACTTCAGACTGCGTGGTCGGTAGTAGTGGGTTTCAGTAGGCCTTTAAGGAAGAGTCCAAAAGATATGCTGACTTCTGGAATGTTCACCACAGCTGTTGCCCTTGAATTGAATGTGCATTGCTCTACTATAAGTCTTCTCCAAAGGCCTCCATCATCTGTAAATTGAGAAGTTTGGAACCACCAGGACTCTTCCTAGAGCTGGCCGGCCGTCTTAACTGAGCGATCGGGGGAGAAGGGCCCTAGTCAGGGAGGTGACCAAGAACTCGATAGTTACTCTATCAGAGCTGCAGCATTCCTCTGTGGAAAGAGGAGAACCTTCCAGAAGGACAACCATCTCTGCAGCAATCCACCAATCAGACCTGTATGATAGTGGCCAGATGAAAGCGATTCCTTTGTAAAAAGCACATGGCAGTCTGCCAAAATGAACATGGAGGACTCTCAGACCATGAGAAAAAAAATTCTGTGGTGTGATAAGACAAAGTTTGAACTCTTTGGCGTGAATGTCAGGCGTCATGTTGGGAAGAAACCAGGCTCCGCTCATCACCAGGCCAATACCATCCCAACAGTAAAGCATGGTGGTGGCAGCATCATGCTGTGGGGATGTTTTTCAGCTGCATGAAATGGAAGACTAGTCAGGATAGAAGGAAAGATGAATGCAGCAATATAAAGAGACATCCTGGATGAAAACCTGCTCCAGAGCGCTCTTGAACTCAGACTGGGACAACGATTCATCTTTCAGCAGCCTAAGCACACAGCCAATATACCAAAGGAATGGCTTCAAGACAACTCTGTAAATGTCCTTGAGTGGCCCAGCCAGATTGAACATCTCTGGAGAGATCTGAAAATAGCTGTGCGCCGATGCTTCCCATCCAACCTGATGAAGCTTGAGAGGTGCTGCAAAGAGGAATGGGCGAAACTGGCCAAAGATAGATTGTGGCATTGAACACTTGAGGCTGCCTGCAGTTGCTTCGAAAGGTGCATCAACCAAGTATTCAGCAAAGTCTAATGTAAATGTGATTTCTTCGTTTTTTATATTCAATACATTTGCAAAAGGCTCTATAAATGTTTTTACATTGTCATTATGGGGTATTGTGTGTTGATTTTTGAGGACAAAAATACATGTTTTCTACTTTGGAATAGGGCTGTAACGTAACAAAATGTGGAAAAAGTGAAGCGCTGTGAATACTTTCCCAATGCACTGTATGGCGTCGCTTGGGTGAGCGATTTGCTGATGTCAACGTTCTGCATGGAGTGGCCTTTGGTGGTGGTGTAGACTTAAACTTAGACAAACTTTATTGATCCACAAGGGAAATTGTTCCACACGGTAGCTCAGTTACAAAGGATAATGCACACAAGGGCACAAAAAGAGGGCAAAAACAAAAGGTATAAAGTAGACTAAAATTGTACCATAGTAGCATAATAAAATATAACATATATGTAATATTTACAAAATATATATACAGTATATAATATATACTGATATATTATATTATTATTAGGGTTGGGTAACGTTTGAATTCGAACGATTCCGATTCCGATTCCTGACGATTCTCGATTCCGATTCTTTTAAGAGGCAGGGTAAAAAAAAAGTTTTGGATATTTTAAATGAGCTAGCTCACCTACATACAGTCTTTCTGAATGAAATAGTCTGACATTCTCCATCAATTTTAATTCAATGAACTTTACTATAAATTCCTCACAGGGCTGTTTTCAACTAGAATATAAATATCAAATCTATGAACTTGAATATAAATATTATAAATACATTTTCACAGGGGTACACTTTCCTCAAGAGAGCTTTATTTTTGAAAACCTCATGAAAACACATTTACACATAAGTGTATGATGCTGCAGGTACTTAAACATGTTACCGTGCTCCCACTGATGGGCTAACCTGGTGCAGAAAAGCAAATAAACAATAAGAAACAACTTGCAAAACCCAGTCCAGATTAGCAGCAGGTACAGTATAAAATCAGAGACAGTTCTTGTTTAGGAAAATGACCATATCCGCCGTCTCAGGCAGGATGTGTCAGCGTTCTGGACAGATAGTGTCTCCTGCTGTGGAAAATACACGTTCGCTGGGTGTGGAAGAAGCTTGAAGGCATAAATAGGAGAAAGCGAGATCTGACAGAAGGAGGAGGACGGTCGGCGCAGCGCGTCGAAGACGGGACATGCATATATTTGTACTTCATGAACTCGGAGGTGCTTCATCATGTTCGACGTGCACCCTCCTAAGCACGAAACAGTCCTCTCGCACGTGGTATATTTCGCCGATATTTCATTTTTTTTAGTAAAATAAAGCCACACTTTCGACCGCCGACGCCCGCTATCCATGCTTGACTGACTCGCTCGGCTATGCTAACACTTCCGGCGGTGGGCGCTTCTTCGTTGGTGTTCAGCGGCTTCTTCTTCCGGTCGGCGGACTTACTCTTTTTTTCCGGTCGGCGTACTGGGTATCGAAACTAGGAATCGAAATTTTAACTTTTGAACGATTCCGGGAGAATCGGAAAGTTAGTCCCGGTTCCAATCGATACTCGATACTTGATACCCAACCCTAATTATTATATTATATTTTTATATAATATATACAATATATAAGAAATCCCAATTACCATGTACAATATTACAGTATATTTAACAGCTGCAGCAAAAAAAAAGGGCAGCATAAAATAGAGAGTAGATCCAGCAGAAAATATACATTATAAACAAAGAGAGGTAGCTAATATAGAAGTGGTCAGGTAATAAACAGATATCATCTATTGCTGTATGGCTAGTGATTATACAGCTGGATGGAGTGCGGAATGAAGGAGTTCTTGAATCAAACACTGTGGGAACGAAGCTGAAGGAGCCTGTTGGAGTATGAGTTCAGCTGTCCCTTAATTGTCTGGTGGCGTGGGTGGGCAGAATTGTCCATGATGGCGAGCAGTTTGTCCAGTGTCCTCCTGTCCCTCATTGACACAAACTCCTCCAACTGCGTGCCAATAGTTTGGCCGGCTTCCTGGATCAATTTGTCAATTTGGTTTAAGTCCCTTTTGCCGGTGGTGCTCTCCCAACAACTTACTGCAAAGCCTCGCTGTTCTTTGGGCACCCATCTTTCTTGTTCCTCAAGACTCTGAAATGCTCCCGCGCCGATGAACCAAGGCACGCCACATCGAGTTGCACGGCAAAGCTGCGTTGTGTGCACATCCAAACAAATCGAGTTGCGGCGACACAGTTTGCATTAAAAACACATCCCTTCTTTCCTCAACTGCCATCGTTTGCCCGCGACGTGAAGCTATCACTCCAAATAGAACTCACAGAGCGGGCGGCCCGCCACACTGTCAAATTAAAGCCCAGACGAACCAGTAAGCATGTAGACACTTACAGCGTGAGAAAGTTCACATTGTGTAGTAACAAACAGTAAGCAAAGCCTGTAGACAATTACAGAGTGAGGAAGTTCACATTGACGCAAATAATGGTAGCCTGCATTGTCAATTCCATCACCTTTGTTTAAGCAGAAATAGCAACTGGTCGATTTTTTCGACGAACCGGCTCATTTCAACAGGGCACTGGACACAGAGCCAGCCAGCCGGTCTGTGTCATCCCAAAAAAATGTTTCAACACAGGTTTACGATATTTTAAGGCCCTATGAAAAAAAAAAAGAGACAAGCGGTAGAACATGGATGGATGGATGGATGAAATGTAGGTCTTTTATCGCTAAATTTCCTTTATTTCCTCTTTTTTTTCCATTTAGTTTTTTAATTTTTACCCTTTACACTTACCGTATTTTTCGGACTATAAGTCGCAGTTTTTTTTCATAGTTTGGCCGGGGGTGCGTCTTATACTCAGGAGCGACTTATGTGTGAAATTATTAACACATTACCGTAAAATATCAAATAATATTATTTAGCTCATTCACGTAAGAGACTAGACGTATAAGATTTCATCGGATTTAGCGATTAAGAGTGACAGATTGTTTGGTAAACGTAAAGCATGTCCTATATGTTATAGTTATTTGAATGACTTTTACCATAATATGTTACGTTAACATACCAGGCACGTTCTCAGTTGGTTGTTTATGCGTCATATAACGTACACTTATTCAGCCTGTTGTTCACTATTCTTTATTTATTTTAAATTGTCTTTCAAATGTCTATTCTTGGTGTTGGGTTTTATCAAATACATTTCCCCAAAAAATGCGACTTATACTTCAGTGCAACTTATATATGTTTTTTTCCTTCTTTAATATGCATTTTTGACCGGTGCGACTTATACTCCGGAGCGACTTATAGTCTGAAAAATACAGTATTTACCAACATAGTGTTTGCTTTTTGTGTCAGTGAATACAATTTTAAAATTCTTATTTTCAATGATACATCATTGGACACTTTTTCCCAGTATTTCAAGTAAAAGCATAATGTTGGATCATAACATTTAAATGCACATTCTTTAAAGTAACAGAAATCACACACAAAGATGCATCCGTTCTTTCAACACTGGTGGCTGGACTGTAGTATTAGAAGCTGTCAAGTAATTGTTACCTTCCCCATGAAGATGTTTAAGATGCTACAATCCCTGGTATTGGTGGTCGTGTCCACAACAAAAGCTAACAGGCTATCATTAACAGCAGCACGTTGTTCTTCTGTGTTTTTTACCAGACATTTGGAAGGCATGTACCAAAGTCTTAAAATTTGCATAAAAAAGCATATCACCTGACAAGTAAAAGTAATTTGGGAACTGTCAAACTCTGTATTTTGGAGTGAAAGGTACACTCATGTTCGAAGTGGCCGTTCTGGAGACAAGCAGGGAGCTCACCCGAGAAAGTTGCAAGGCGGCGTAACTCACTTCGTTGGGGTGAGTTGAAAGTTTAATTTTGGAGGTGATTTGTGAGGAGATACACAGGTCCCGCTGACAGCATTTCCATCACATTACCTTAATTTCCACGACTTTCCACATATGATAGTAGATTTCCTTTTTATTGGCAAATTCCGCGATTCCGTTAATGTGAAAATTATAGGACATTAATATCTAAGAGAAATCTGCTGTTTGTGTACATGGAATAAAGTTTAAGATCTTTGAGTTCAGCTCATTAAAAACGGTTGAAAAATATTTTTATTGTTGTTGAGTGTAAGAATACAAAAATATAGAGCAATAAAATAAAGTCCTGAGATAGAAACACATATTGAAACTACCAGCATTGACTAACTCCATCACTCCAATCGAAAATATGGGCGTCGTTTTCAACTTTGAGCTTAGTTTTATACCACATTTTAAGTATGTAACAAAAATAGGTTTTTAGCATTTTAAGAATATAGACAGAGTTTGCCCAATTCTCTCTCAGGGCAACACGGATATGCTAATGCATGCTGTTATTATGAGTCTTATAGTAATGCCCTGCTTTCGTGTCTTCCTAGAAACGTTATTGCCCCTTTACAATTACTCCAAAATTCAGTTGCATGTGTTCTGACAAAGACCAGAAGGCAGGCCCACATTACACCAGTTTTAAAATCTGTGCATTGGCTCCCCGTGTGTTTCAGGATCGATTTTAAGGTTTTTCATATGGTTTATAAATGTTTTATGGTATTGGGCCTTCTTATCTTTCAGATTTGCTTTTACCATGAAAAACCCAGTGCACCCTGAAATCCTCTGGCACTCTTCTCCTAATTACCGTATTTTCCGCACTATATGGACCGATATTGAGCCACAACAAACCTGAACTTCATTTTCATAAAGTTTAGGTCTCGCAACTACGGTAAACAGCCTCCAACTTCTTTTTCCCCCGTAGAAGAAGTTCTTCTTCTACGGTAAGCAGCCGCCCCTGTAGAAGAAGAAGAAGCGCGCGGTGCATGCTGGGATATATGACTGCGCGAGGCGTGCCATTTTGATTTCCATTTGTTTGTTTATGTAAAGACCCCAAAATGGCTCCTATTAAGAGATGCTTACGACGCAGAGTTTAAACTTAAGACGATCAGTCATGCAGTAGAACACGGGAATAGAGCAGCACTGACTCGGATAATGACGACTTCGACGAGACGGAGCCGGGCATGTTGGATGCCGTATCCGCCCAACTGTTTAATTCGGACACTGAAGAAGAAGAATTTGAGGGATTTGTGGATGAGGAATAACTTCATAAAGTGAGCTTTACATGTTTATTTTGTGTGTTGTGTTGTGTGACATTAACGTTTGAGCAACATTGAGTTATTGATATAGTGTTATTGCTCTGCACTATTTCGAGTGTTACTATATTGTGATTGCACTAACGTTTGATTTACCGTAACAGTATCACTGTTTTTTACGTGTTTTTTGAATCAGGGAAAAGTTCCCCTCCACTATGTGATATAAATGTTGCACTACATGTTATACCTTGCTGTTGTTAAAAGATAGACAAAACACCACGTCACTGACTTTACCTCGGGGAAAATAATAAAACAGCTGTTTATTCATTTTAGGAGTGAACAGAGTTGTCAGAACGCTGGTTTGTAATCTATTAATAAAGTTTGACTGACCTATCTGACTGTTTTGTTGACATTCCCTTTAGCGCAGCTCCATCTAATGGATGCATAGGTGCGCCTTATAATCCGGTGCGCCTTATATATGAACAAAGTTTTGAAATATGCCATTCATTGAAGGTGCACTTTATAATCCGGTGCGCTTTATAGTGTGGAAAATACGGTATTGCAAAAGTCAGGAAACAAAGTCACGGGATGGCATCTTTCTATTATTATGGCCCTTGTCTGTGGAACAGCCTGCCGGAGGACCTCAGGGCAGCAAAAAACATTCATGTTTTTAAGAGCAGTCTTAAGACCCATCTTTTGATTTGGCTTTTACCTAATATAGCTGTTGGGTATGGAGCATGAACACTGCCAGTAAGATTTGGTATCCCAAAAATTTTTTGACATAGTAGAAAAAGTTTTATTGACACTGAAACAAGTTTTGGCAACAAATAAATACAAACATTGAAAAAATACAGTATTTTTGGTGGATGTTTTTGATGCCAATATTGATATTTTGTACCATTTTTTGTTTTTGTGTGTTCCAAAGGTTTTTATGATCGCTTCTCTTTTTTACGATTTTGTTTCTTTTTTTTCCGTTTTTTTTTTTTTTTTACGAATGAATTATGAAAATAAGGGCCTGTTTTAGCGCGAAGGTTGGGCGCCTGTAGGCGGGGTTTATATCACATTTCCCCGGAAGCAATTTTACTGGACTTTAAAGGCCTACTGAAACCCACTACTACCGACCACGCAGTCTGATAGTTTATATATCAATGATGAAATCTTAACATTGCAACACATGCCAATACGGCCGGGTTAACTTATAAAGTGAAATTTTAAATGTCCAGGGAAATATCCGGCTGAAAACATCTCAGTATGATGACGTTTGCGCGTGACGTCACGGAGTGTGCGGAAGTATTGGGACACCATTGTGTCACAATACAAACAGCTCTGTTTTCATCGCAAAATTCCACAGTATTCTGGACATCTGTGTTGGTGTATATTTTGCAATTTGTTTAATGGACAATGAAGACAGCAAAGAAGAAAGCTGTAGGTGGGATCGGTGTATTAGTGGCTGGCTACAGCAACACAACCAGGGGGACTTTGAGTTGGATAGCAGACGCGCTACCGTGAGTACGCAGCTTTCTTCCAAACATTTGATCGCTTGCCCGTCCGTGCGTGCCGCTATGTGCATGTCACATACGTAACTTTGGGTTAATATATGTGCTGTATGAACTTTGCGGAAGTGAACGGTACTTTGGGCTGTGGGATTGAGTGTGTTGTGCGGGTGTTTTAGTTGTATTGGCGGGTTATATGGACGGGAGGGGGGAGGTGTTTGTTATGCGCGATTAATTTGTGGCATATTAAATATAAGCCTGGTTGTGTTGTGGCTAATAGAGTATATATATGTATTGTGTTTATTTACTGTTTTAGTCATTCCCAGCTGAATATCAGGTCCCACCCGCCTCTCACAGCATCTTCCCTATCTGAATCGCTTCCACTGCCCTCTAATCCTTCACTTTCACTTTCCTCATCCACGAATCTTTCATCCTCACTCAAATTAATGGGGTAATCGTCGCTTTCTCGGTCTGAATCGCTCACGCTGCTGGCGTCCATGATTGAAAACAATGTGCAGATGTGAGGAGCTCTTCAACCTGTGACGTCACGCTATTTCCGGTACAGGCAAGGCTTTTTTTTTATCAGCAACCAAAAGTTGCGAACTTTATCGTCGATGTTCTCTACTAAATCCTTTCAGCAAAAATATGGCAATATCGCGAAATGATCAAGTATGACACATATAATGGATCTTCTTTCCCCGTTTAAATAAGAAAATCTCATTTCAGTAGGCCTTTAAAAATGGCATCTAAATCAAGTGTAAAAGTTAGGATATATTCATGTTAACCTAGCCATACTATGAGGATGTAGCATGAGCTGTACAGAAATTGATCATGTAGTTTTAAATTATCCATGTTTGTCTCGATGTAGCTGTAATATTTGTATGGAACAATACTTTGTTACATTTCCACGCGGAGAGAAAAGAGCGACTTTAAAATGTAAGTGTAGCTGTATTTATTCATTTAAAACATTTAACACCAGACATGCAAACCTTGGTGTGACATGAGTAACTAATTTGTATTAAAATACGAGACTTCGACTGTCGTAATGTTGAACCACCTCCGGCAGTTCATCCTCTAGTTCCCTCGGGAGGGAGCCGATCATATCCAGGCTGTGGAGACGACTTCATGCACGGAACTTTTTTCAGTGTTTGGAAGTAAAACCTTACATCTGATCTATCTTTTTCTTTCTATGTTTACATCTAAATAGGTGGACTCATGTCTTATTGTATTGTCAAGTATTATTTTGACTTGTATAAACAATGTGCTGAAGCAACCGCTATTGTGATTAATTTTTGCCTTAATTGAAAAAAATACAAAATAGGGCGACACATTCAGATATCCTAAATAATATTCCAAATTTACATGTACATTTGTAAGTACAACCTACAACATATTTTTATAATATCAACTGCTATAATGTAGAAAAAAATATGCTGGACTTTTAGAGGAGACATTTATATTAACAATTACATTAAAACATCTTTAAAAATATTATCTGAGTAGTACTTTGTGATGTTGCTGTTCAACAAGAAAGACAAAGAAGATCTCTGTCTTTGTGAGACATCTACACTTCCTTCACAGGCACGTTTCTGAGAGGACATCCAACTACAGAACATCAGCAAGTGAGCGAAGCTGGTGGTTGACTGCCATGTTACATTTTATTTAAAAAAATTAAACGATCATATAATAAATCCTCTATAAACTGTATCATAACTAATATGAGTAATTGCTTTAAAGTTGTTTTTTTTGCTTTGTAAAGAGAATGTATATATAGTAATAAACTAAACATTTAATAAATAACAGAAATATATCCAAATAACCTCTTAGTGCTGAATTCAACTGCATATATAAAACCAATTGTGAAAGAAACAAAGTTGACCAGAGTGCTTTACGAATTAGTCTAAGAGTAAAACAAGTAGGTCACTGTATCATGTTCACAAATACAAGATTTCTCTCTCAGCAGGAGATAAATCTGCAGATAGCATAAATGTAAAAAACTACTTTTGCTTCATAATTTTAATGTTTTTAAACTTTTTTAAACTTAATTTAGATGCCCTTGGTCCTGCTTTCTTCTTCTATGGTGTTTTACTTGCATGCCCAAGTCCAGTAAAACTGCTTCTGGGTAAACTTGTTGTAAGCCCCGCCCACAGGCACCCGCCCCTCAAGGTAAAACACTGTCATTATTTTCATACCGTAAAAAATAGAAGCGAAACCGACAGAAAAAGAAACGAAATGGTAAAAAAGAAAAGTGATCATAAAAACCTTTGTAACACAAAAAAACAAAAGTGTACAAAAATATGAATAATGGCATGGAAAACATCCACCAAAAATATGTTATTTTTTCAATGTTTGTATTTATTTGTTGCCAAAACTTGTTTCAGTGCCAATACAACTTTTTCTACAATGTCATTTTTTTAATACGAAATCTTACTGGCAGTGTTCTGGCTCCATAGTTAGGGTGCTTTGTGTCAGCGTCCTTCCTGGTGGTCATGGTCTGATGATCCCGTGGTGCAGACGGTTCCTGTGATGGTGTTTCTTCACCTACCTCCTCTGTACTAAGCAATGCATTCATGGGGCATGTGGGTCATTGGAGTATTGTTTTTAAGTCTGTAAAAGCACTTCGTGTTGCATTTCTTTTATGTATGAAAAGCGCCTTATAAATCAAGTTTGATTTATTAATAAAATAGTGACTTGTATTTAATATGTAAGCAATGCAGCAAATATGCTCACACACGTTTGAGTTCAAGCAGGGACTTCTGTCTTCTTACACACACACACACACACACACACACACACACACACACACACACACACACACACACACACCCGGACACACATTAAATAAACAACCTTTCAGGAACAGTGAGTTGGCACACTGTCACAGTTGAGCAGCTGTGCCCTACGAAATGTCACCCAGAACCTTCTGCATTTTGATTGGAGGACGTCCGCCTGCCTTTTTGACAGCAAGGCTCTCCGTGTCGCGTCACTGTCATGCAGTCTTTGCCCCAGAGCCACGGCGCAGAAGGTGAACCTGCCGTGTCCATGTCTCACTGTCCATTACCTTCAGCCACTAGCCTCCTCAGTTGCAACTAGAGTGATATTTTTTTGTGTTTTTTTTGCATGGTAGCGCCACTGAAGTAATTTGTAGCTATGTCTTAGTGAAGTAATAAATGTTTTATTTTTTACTGTTTTCAAATTTCTTCATAATTCCAGTCATATTACAAACAGTAAAACTTAAAAATTCCCGCAAAATTCAAACCATGGAATTCAGCAGGCTTGAGACTAGTTTTTTAAGTGTTCAACTGTATTGTGGGAGCTTATTCTGTAGGACACACCTACTTTCTTCCTAATTCTTCAGTGGTAAATTGTCTCTGCCTTGTGGGTGTTGTGGCTTCCCTCTTTATCTGTTTTGGAAGGACAGTTGTGCAATGTCAGACAAAGTAACAGAATCGTTTGCAAAGTCGTTTTTGTATGAATGTACTTGCAACATACAAATTAGTGGGTTCATATACAGCGTGATGCATATTTATTTAGAAGTGCTATTGCCAGGAGGACCTCATGAACTTTAGATTTGCCTTTAGCCCCTAGTGGTCAGAGGAGTGTGTTATTTCTTTTAGCGCGTGTGTTTTTCTAAAAATTTCCGTCAAAGCCAGAGCATCATCCGACATCAAAGAGGCAGATTGTGGGTTCCCTAGTTTCCAGAGAAGCGATGTGGCCAAGAACTCAGTGAGGCTCAACAGAACAGCGCTTGCTTGTCCTCTCCTTTTCCCTGGCCCTTGTGTGTTTGACTCATTTGCTCCTTGACAAGTATAAAGAGCCGGCCCCCTCATTAGACTAACGAAGGCCACAACAACTGTTGGATTTGGGTAGCACGCTCAGCTGGCTCCAACTCGTGAGGGAACGGGTGGAGCGGGATGGGGAGGCAGGGAAAGATAGAGAGGCAGGCAAAAGAGCGAGACAGAAGTTAAGCAGTGTCTCTGTGATGTTCCCAGAACATTGCTCAGGGACCCAGTCTACCAAAAAAGAGTGGGTAGATGTTATGTGTGAGATGAAGACACCGCTTCTGGCCCTGATTTGGATCTCATCAGCTGATTTGTTCCTTTGCCTGTCAAGCGGCTCAAGGAGGGCCATTAGCTGCCTACTCCTCTAAGCAAGACCTTGTTAGTGGTCCAGTATGTGGCATGAAACATAATGGACCCAGGGTGGGGTGTTTACAGCAGACCAGAAAGAGTTCTAAGTGAAGCTAAACATTTGTGTTTTTTTCATATCAAATCATATGATATGCCTTGTGCTGCTGCTGGACATGACCCCACCAACATTTGCCATTTTTCAACGAGAGAGTTGTTTCCTGTACTTTTCAGTGCTCTAAAAGTAGTATGGGATACTTTTGAATTTTGTCAGTTCATTCAGTTCAGTTCAGTTCTGAATGTCTGTCAGGCAGTGCTCCTGCCAGGCTCGGCCCCCTTCTCATCTCAGTGTTACAGTTCAGGCTAGATGGCAATAGCTGGGTCATCAACGTACACAGTATGATACTGTAGCAGCAAGACCTTTTATTATGGAAACTGAAAAACATTTTAATTAAATACATATGAGTCAATTTACAAGTTCCAATTTAAAAGCAGATGTTTTATTTCTGAATGTCCAATTATTCTTAAATAATTTATTGCATTTCAATTTTCTTTTTAATTTAATTCATTAAATTAATTCAGTTTGAAACATTACAAAATTCAATTTTATTACTTTAGCAAAATAAATCCTTCCTTTTTTCCTAGTAAGGAAAACGATTTTTTTCATTATTTTTTTGAGTCTCTGGAGGCGGCGTCCAGCAGCAGAGGGTGGCACACCAGGGAGGCAGAACTTTCTGGCCGTCGGCATGGACCCCCTGCTCTCAGTAATGGGAAGCAGTCTCCCTGCTAAATGTGGTGGAGAGAAGTAAATTACTGGGCTGCAGCTGTCGGCAGGCTGGTGGGCTTCATGGGGGTACCAAGACGCTGAGGGAGGCGGCAGTTCCAGTACTCACCTCCTCTCACGGCAAGCCTGCTGTGTGCTTACTTTGCTGTGCAGAGTTCGCCTGCTCACCCATTACTGCTGAGTTTGAAGCAAAAGTTCTTTTTTTTTTTTACGTTTTGCATTTTCACTTTCACATTCCCCGACTTCCCTTCCTTGTTTCAAGTTACCCCCTCGTCTTTGCCTCTGCCTGCCCCCTCCTGCTCAAATCCTGCAAGTCTGTCGCAACTTCCCACTACCCTGTTGCTAGGATAATGACCATGCTGACTATTGGGTCCCATGGCGGAAGTGACTATGGACCAGTGAGCCCCCAGCCTTCAACATCAATCACTTCACTGGCACCGATTTAGGAAGAGGGTAGGGGATGATACTGATGCTCAGTTGTCTGCAGAAAAAAAAATCTTCATGTGACTTTCATTATGTTTCGCAAATATACTCAATCATTTATTGAGGAAACATTGAATACTTTGGAAGGAAATGTACATTGATGGTGTAAACCGCTTGTATGTGTTCAGATATGAGTCACTCAGAGTTCATTGGCACTAATTAGGGTTTTTAAAAAATGTATTAATTTGTTTGGCATTCAGTTACTGGGTTAGTTAATCCATAGACTGCTTGTTTACACAGGGAAAGGGGCAACTCTCAGCCCTAGTGTGGCAGGGGGTAACTACCCACAGTGTCTCTATGGTAATCAGCAGGTGTCACTCACCACCGAGAAGAAGCGAGGGCTTTCTTATGAGCGTGAGAAAGAGGGGCAGCCTCCCTCGCACCCCCACCCTGCTTCCTTCCTTTTTTTCCCCAGTTGGGGTAGCAGCAGCAACCACAGTGACGAATAGAAATAAAGAGGGGTAAAAGGAAGGGATAAAGAAGGCTACAGTAGAGGCTGTGGTGGCCCTTTCCTGCAACCTGTTGATGCTGCTGCCAAAGCCCTGGCAATGGAGTCCCGTATCCGGCTGCATGGTAGAGGGAAAAGTCATCAGAAATGGTTTGACGAGGAAGAGGAAGGAGAGAGATGTCGTGACGATCTAAAAGGGGAGAAGAAAAATTAAGGGCTTAACCCGTGGACCATCTAGGATGGCATGTGGATTTTGTCATGCCTTTTATGGGCATAGTGGGATACCGTTTGTCCGTCCAGTATTCAGAGCTCTGGGCCAAGTTCATTCTGGAGTTGCTTGTTGCTTTAGCTCAATAGTGACCCCTGCATCAGGAAGACCCCCCTTCTCCTCTGGAAGCAGGCTGCCCTGTGGCTCATTGAGATGCAGGGCACTGGGTGGCAGGCTGCAGCTGCAGCCGACAGGCAGAACACGGCAGAAAAGGGCTGAAGGATGGTGGGGGCGGCTAAGGGTGGGGGGAGGACAACAAAAGGTACCAGCCCCCTCCAATGCTTTGGAGTTTGAATTCTCTAATCCCCCCCCCCCCCCCCCCCCCCCTCTACCATCACTTCATCCGATTCTCACACACACTCAGTTCATGCAGTTAGTACTGGCTCCCTTCCTCTCATCCCAAAACCATGAATGGCCAGACGGGGACAAAGACCAACAGCAATCCTCTCAGGAAGTCCGACCTCTGGGTGTGGGCATTAAGAGGCAGATTTTGTCTGAAGCTCGTTGGTTCCCCTCACTTTGCATATTCACCCGCATGCAGCTCTAAAGTGTCAGTGTCATCAAAATCGACAAGAGTTCAGATATTTTTGCTGGGGGCTAAAACTTTATTGAAAATCTTTCAATTTAGAAAATTCAAAAGGGATCATTTACACAAAAAGACATGTTTTATTGAAACCTATCACATACCACATACAGTGGTACCTCAATTTAAGAGTGTCACAACTTAATAGATTTTAGCATAAGAGCTATCTGTCAGCGAATTGTAATCCTTTAAGTTGCAAGCAAAATTTGAGTTACAAGCATTCCCACCATTAGTTGGCGTAAAAAATGCCACAGTGAATGCCGTATGATGCGCCCAAAACATACGGTCTTTCCCACTAGCATTAGTTTATAGCTGGAGAGGGACACAACTTTGCATTTTAAGAAAGAAAGCGAGCATGAAGGCCAGTGCTGAGACGAAGTAGATGATATTCATTGAATTGAAGAAAGGAATCATTAAAAACATAACCAAGCTTGTAGCCAACTTGGCGAAGCAATTCGAGCGTAGCACTGCTAGTCAAATGCCAGCCAAGGATGTTAAAATTATATCTAAATGGGGGACATTACGGTAATCTATGAAAATATGGAAAAGCTGGTGTGTGTTTGATGGCAAAACACCTCAAAGGAGGTTCTGTTGAAGTCCGCTCTCCAAGGTAAATGTTGTATATTACTATTACATTGCTTAATAAAACTACTGTAGTTGTTTGTAGTACATTCTAATGTATTGTTTTATTCAATATTTCTTATCTAAAACAGGGTTTCCCCAGTTTGCAAAGATACCCTTGGCCATGGGGGCATGGCTAAGGGAGTAGTGGTGCGTGGTCATCATGATTTATCGTATATTTTGCACAATTTTCATATATTTTCTTTAAAAAGGCTCGAAAAAATGTATACAAGTATTTAAAAACAAATCTGTTATCAATTAGTATTAACATATGTATTTCTTTAATATTATTTTGTATTGTTCTATTTTTCAATTGTTGCGGTTTGTTGTACAATGTACTTTGTTGAGATTTTTTTCAAGTGTCTAGAGACTTATACTGCCTTTAAAAAAACAAACAAACAAAAAAAAATGACAAGCAACAAATCAAACATATTTTTCTGGTTTGTAAGAGTATTTGGAGACTGCTGTTCCCAACAAACAGCGAGCTGCAGAGAGCGTGTCTGACGTCACACTTGCTTTGCACTGCTGTGAGCCACTATCTTCTTAATATTTGCACAATGAACATTTTTTAAATTGCGTTCTGCGGGTATATACTTCAGAAACATGCTCCCTCTACTGCAGACAATCCCGTGCAGGTTGCTTATGTTATCACAACATTCGGTTTTGGCAGTGCTGTTCCGGTGATCAAAGTATTTTTTCTGTGGCCAAATTTTTGGTGCATCACTTGTCAATAGTGCGCAAATAATAGGCTATGTAAAGTATATCCATTCATACTGTAACAACCTGCTGGTGTTAACTGTTAATGTTTGTGTGTTATTGATGTTTTTTTCCCATGATCTTGAAAACACTGTGGATGAAGTCAAATGGAATTGCCAAAAGATGAGGAAGTGTGGTTGTGTGTCTGTACGGAGACAATTGTGTGTGCACGGAGGAAATAAGTTTTTAAATTGGGCTTGTTGTAAACATAAAATTGTCAATAGAGGTTAAAAAGAGCGTCAAACTTTGTGTGACATCTTCTGGAGGCTACAATAATATATTACTTAAATTTGTTTTCACGTAAAAACCCTAATTTATAAGGTGTGATTCCGTTTACTTTTGCTGTGGCGGTGCGCCGCAATCGGATACATTAGGGGGAAACCCTTCTAAAAGTTAGTTGTTTTTTTAAAAGGCGTGTTACATATTAAAATTGTGGTGTTTTGGAGGGGGTAATCACCAATTCAGTTGATTTCAACTCACTTCAATGGGCGGTGCTGATTTGAGATACAAGTGTTTTAAGTTAAGAGCGCCGTCACAATACCATCCATACTTGCCAACCCTCCCGATTTTTCCGGGAGACTCCCGAGTTTCAGTGTCCCTCCCGAAAATCTCCCGGGGCAACCATTCTCGCGAATTTCTCCCGATTTTCACCCGGACAACAATATTGAGGGCGTGCCGTGATGGCACTGCCTTTAGCGTCCTCTACAACGTGTCGTGGCGTCCGCTTTTTCTCCATACAAACAGAGTGTCGGCCCAGTCACATGTTGTAAGCGGCTTCTGCAGACACACGTAAGCGACTGCAAGGTATACTTGGTCAACAGCCATACAGGTCACACTGAGGGTGGCTGTATAAACAACTTTAACACTGTTACAAAATATGCGCCACACTGTGAACCCACACCAAACAAGAATGACAAACACATTTCGGGAGAATATCCGCACCGTAACACAACATAAACACAACAGAACAAATACCCAGAATCCCTTGCAGCCTTAACTCTTCCGGGCTACAATATACACCCCCGCTACCACCAAACCCCGCCCGCCCAATCTCCCGAATTCGGAGGTCTCAATGTTGGCAAGTATGGTACCATCTAACTTGTAAGTTAAGGCAGTGGTCCCCAACCTTTTTGTAACTGAGGACGGGTCAACGCTTGAAAATTTGTCCCACGGACCGGGGGGATTTTTTATTTTATTTTTTTTGTCATAAAGAAATACAATCATGTGTGCTTACGGACTGTATCCCTGCAGACTGTATTGATCTATATTGATATATAATGTAGGAACCAGAAATATTAATAACAGAAAGAAACATTCCTTTTGTGCGAATGAGTGTGAATGGGGGAGGGAGGTTTTTTGGGTTGGTGCACTAATTGTAAGTGTATCTTGTGTTTTTTATGTTGATTTAATTTTAAAAAATAAAATAAAATAATACTTATTCTTTTTTTTTTTAAATTCATGTGCGGCCCGGTACCAATCGATCCATGGACCGGTACCGGGCCGTGGCCCGGTGGTTGGGGACCACTGAGTTAAGGCACTTCTGTATCTGGAAATGATGGACATTCAAAATACATTTTTGTTCAGAAGATTAAGCAGTTGGCCCACAATGTTACATGTCATGTTACTATAACATGTCCTATTACAGTGTGCTGTAAATGCTGTTTTTTCAACAACATAAAAGGAACAACAGCTTTGACTATTTGTTTTGTTTGTCTAAACGTGGCTTTAGTAAACATCAATAAGCATATGAATACTCAACATTTTTGTTGTTCAAACTGCTGACTTTCCGCAAAAAGAAACCACAAACATATTTCTCTCAAGTCCTTCACTTTCCCTCCATGTTTTTTTACTTTAACAATGACCAACTCTTACTGTCAAATCCATGTCGGCTTCCTCCTATAAATTAAGTACATTTGAATTACTATAGCTTCTAATTCCGCTCTTCACTGCATTGTCCAGTATCTGGTATAGAATGGTGTCCCTGCATGAGTGGATAACGATAGTTTTCACAGATGTTCAACTGTAAACTTTTAACTCTGTCCTTGTGTCATCTCTGTCAACGTGCCGCGTAAGATTGTAGACAATAATGCACTCTGAGTCGGAATTGTCATGTAAACAAATATAACAGCTTTCTCTTATGCACAGCTGTGGCAGAACCTGTTTTTCTCTGTCTACCTCGGCGTAAATATGTTTGGGGGCATGGAGGGTGTGTCAGTGGCAGGTTGGAGCTGTACATGTGAGGTTGTGCAGCAGTTGGCAAATAAAGATACATTCTGTTTGTTTGGCAGTGGTTCTCTGTTCATTATTTTCCACTTTGCCCAGCGCGGATCCCCAACCTCAGCAGCTGCTTGTCATGTAAAGACACTCTATCAGCACTTGACAGCTCTTCCTATAAACAAGCATGGCGTGCACACGGCCTATACACACACCGCTTGCAGTTGTACATATGCAGCAAACATATGTAGTGATCTATCTCACTACTCTGCCCAGTTTTCTGCGCTCTATGAAGCTCTCTCGCCCTCCTCTACTTAAATCATCTCTCATCTGGTGTCAAGTCAGTCTTCTGTCACACGACCAATTTCATTGAGTAATGCTTTACCGGCAAAGCTTGGATTCTCTCTGTTTTTTGTTTTTTTAGCTAACGGTGTGTCACAGCAGTTTCTCACTAATGTTTGGTACAGGTCTTGTTACATTGAAGGTTGTCTAAGTTGTAGTTGGACTGTGTATTGGCCAGTTTCCTGTTTTGGAGATCACATCGACGTCTAAAGAATTTGGTTTGTTGGAAGGCTGTGATGATGAGCTAAAAGCAGAAGGTTCTCGTATTTGTCTCGTTATGAGATCCATTGTCTATTGTCAGCAGTCCGTACTATGTTCCGTACTCTACACAGGATGTATTTAGAGTGTACTCTGCAAAGCACTGACGACAAGTAGCGTACCCTTTTGAAAGCCAGGGCCCCTCACAATTGATTATGTCAAATGGTGGATGAGGCCCATATAATCCCTACACGTGCTCTCCTGCGTGTTAACAGTAAAAAAGCTTAGCCATCAGTCTCACTTTTTGTGATGTCAGAGCAGAAGAGCTCTGAAGAGCCATGTGTGTGGAAAGTGGAAGAGAAACTTGGTGTAAATAGGAAGCTGTCAGAGCTGTCTTTGTTGATTAGGCAGACGGGGATGGGGGGGGGGGGGTGGGGGTTGCGTAGACTCAGACAACCGGATGAGACCGCTTCCACTTGTTCATGTGATCGGTTTTGTGGTCATAGACGGGACAGCTACTAAAGTAGTTCGTCTAATATAGAGTCATAGCCTATACACACATGTCTCAAACATTCAAATATTCAACACAAGTTCAATTGATAGTGGAACTTCTGAGGTTTAACAATATTGGCCTGTGTGTGATTTCTTTCCATTTTAAAACATTATTCACATTACAAATAGAGGACATGTGATTTATCTCTTGTAGGGTGAAAAAGGCTTAAAGGCGAACTGAACTTTTTTTGGAATTTTGCCTATCATTCCTAATCCTTGTGTAAGACAAAAACACATATGTTTTTCTTTTTTATGCATTCTTAATATTAAATAAATGCAATCAAAAGTCAGCTAACAATGGAGCCTATGGGAGTCGCTCTATTCTGCCTATAAAAGCCCTGAAATCAGCCAAACACCTCCATTAGAGTTTTATATACTACATACTGTAAGTATATATGTAATGTAACGGGCACAATATTAATAACATTTAATATTTACGTATTTGGATCATGTTAAGCATACATGGCACATTAATTTAAAAAACACATCACAACATTTGCTTTTTCCCCCACTACATCACTGATTTCTGCTTACTGCAGACTTCATGAGAGCCAACAAACATAATAAAACATCACTTACCTTGCAATGTCTGCTGTCACTAAGATTCATAATTTGGATTATTTATTGTTATATTCCAGTTGAGATAAAGAATGACTCATAATCCTCCCAAAGAAAATGGGGGTGGAACCAAGCGTCTTTTTGTGTCTTTCTCGCAATTTCAGGGTCTAAATTGGCTGTCAAAGTGTACCAACATGTCGGATTACATCCTCGTCCTTCTACTATCAAGGTGAGAGGCATGATTTATGATCTACAATAAACTTTCACGTGTAAAAGAAGCCAGGGAGCACCTTACCACTCAATGATGTAAACATTGGCACACATGCTAGTTATCACGGTACCGGTATAAATAGTTTGTCTGCATTAGCGCTTATAATTACAATATCACTAATACTTGGTTAATATTATCGCAAAATGTAAATGGAGTATTGTTTGTGCGTTTTGGCTGTTTTTTTATTTGATTTTATGGGCAGAAAGGAAGACCTCCCATTGGCTCCAATAAGCGGACTTTTATTAACGTTTATTTACGAGTTAGAATGCATATAAAAAAAAATATCGTCATCATGCCTTTCATAATGATTGTGAACGATAGGCATAATTTTAAAAAAGTGCACGGTGTCAGAGGGGTTAGTGCATCTGCCTCACAATACTAAAGTCTGGTGTTCAATCCTGCGCTCGGGATCTTTCTGTGTGGAGTTTGCATGTTCTCCCCGTGACTGCGTGGGTTCCATCCGGGTACTCCGGCTTCCTCCCACCTCCAAAGACATGCACCTGGGGATAGGTTGATTGACAACACTAAATTGTCCTTAGTGTGTGAATATGAGTGTGAATGTTGTCTGTTTATCTGTGTTGGCCCTGTGATGAGGTGGCGACTTGTCCAGGGTGTAAAAAAAAAAAAAAAATTCTTAGTTTTTTATACATATGAAATATTTTAATGAAACATATTCTATGTGGAATTTTTTTTACGTCATTTAAAAAAAATACTAAAGGACACCAAAACACATTAATTAAATTTGTTTTAATCAGCCCTCTTAAGTCTTTTAGCAGCTATATAATTATAAACCTATGTTGCCGAATATACAATCTGTCTGATTCTTTTTTTCCATGACCGTTGACACACACACGTGCGTAGGATGGAGGAGTCTCTCATCTGTCCATCTTGGGACCCTGTGCAGCGCGAGCACCGATCCTGCTGCTGTGTGTGTAACTGTCAGTTTGCATGTCCTTCTGACACCTACAAAATAAAATGCAAAATAGTCCTAGCAAAATGGCGATGAGTGTTGTTGCTAAATCACATTGCGCGTGCTAAGTAATTATATTTGCATTTTCTCCTTCCAGTATTGTGGGCATTTTGATGATCAGCATATATTTGCATATTAATTAAGACAGAGACATAAAATATATTGCACGTCTTATTCTGCTCACTTAACAAACATATTCCACTTTGCACACGTTTAGTAGATCAGCTTTGCTTGTGCTATTAGGTTTGCACGCGTTTTAGTACATGCAAACCTTTGGTAAATCAAGCCCTTAGTGTTGTACTGTGCTTTTGATGAAGTGTTAGGCTTGTGCTGGTTGGTTTGTGCTTCTGCGTTTGTGCTTCCTCTCCAAACCCTCCAGTGTCGTGTGACGTATACCACCAAATAAAAGTAACCTCGCAAAGTGTAAAGTATGGGCAGGCCACCCCTCCCTAGAGGCACCCTAGCCCGTTTTGCCTGAAGCAGCGCATGAAACATATCAACTCATGAAAGACATGGCGCTTCATATGAAAATTTACAGCAAACTTATTCCAAGCTCCTTACCGCTTCATCAATGTCAAGAATATATTGGCAAATTTGTTTTGACAGTCTTATTGTCTCTTGTGGCGCATAGTACTAATGCTGGGCTAGTAATTTGATATAGAGAAATTAAATCCTGGATGGGGTCGTGCCAGAAACAATGTTTCCATTGTGTTAAATTTGTTATTTCGCACTAAAAAAATTAAATATAAAACAATTTATTACCCATGAATTAGTGCAGCACAGTGGAACAGGGGTTAGTGCATGTGCCTCACAATACGAAGGTCCTGAGTTCAATCCCGGGCTCGGGATCTTTCTGTGTGGAGTTTGCATGTTCTCCCCGTGACTGCGTGGGTTCCCTCCGGGTACTCCGGCTTCCTCCCACCTCCAAAGACATGCACCCGGGGATAGGTTGAGTGGCAACACTAAATTGGCCCTAGTGTGTGAATGTGGGTGTGAATGTTGTCTGTCTATCTGTGTTGGCCCTGTGATGAGGTGGCGACTTGTCCAGGGTGTACCCCGCCTTCCGCCCAAATGCAGCTGAGATAGGCTCCAGCACCCCCCGCTACCCCAAAAGGGACAAGCGGTAGAAAATGGATGGATGGAATTTGTTTTATTACAAAACAGTCATAAAAGGTATAAAATCGTTGAATCAACTTAAGAGACGAGGCCTCAAAATGAAGTTCTGCTTATGGTCTCAATTTAGCATGGTGCGGCCCTGAGTAAGTATTTTCGGTGTGTATACTGATTTTTTGCCAACTCCTTCGACGTTATAATTAGTTTAAGCTTCAATATCACTGTCTCTCTCTGTCCCTTTTCGATAACGATGAAGGAAGCTAACAAGCTAAATAGTCAGCGAGTGTCTTTGTGACTGCCTGACAACTCTTAGAGGAATTGTACAGCCCGTGCACAACCCAGACATAGAACTTTAAAATATTTGCAACTGTATCAGGTGGGCCGTTATGGTGATTACGCGGAAGCATAGAACAAACTCTCGCAGTGCGTATTCAGAGCGCATGTAGTCAGCGCTTCAGCGTGGAGCAGATAGGTGTTTAGCAGGTGAGCATCAGGCAGCGGACTCTCACCAAATGATAATAAACACCTCCCAGTCAACTACTAGTAACATCACTATGAGCCCGTTGACCTTCTAGAAATATAAACTGCAGCTCAGCTTGCTCGCAGTCCTGGCTTGAGGTGAAGGCTAATTAGCTCTCAGTTCCAGCCACAACGACCCCTTCTGAGTGCCTATTTTCAGCTGCTGGGAATATTGTAAACAAGAAAAGAACCAAAGCATGTAGACATACTAACCTTTTTTCATTACAACTGTTAGTCACTCACTGGAATGAGTAGAATTGGTTATTGTGTACTGTGTTGGACTGGATGTTTATTTTGCACATTTTAAAAGCAATACTTAATGTTTACAGTGCTCTAGAATATTTGGATTGGCACTTTTTTGTATTGGATGTTTATCTTTATTTTTGCACATTTTAGCAAATAAGCAATACGTTCACTTTTGTTGAAATGTTTACACTGTTGTTACAGATTATTTCGTTTTGCACTTTTTTGTATTGGATGTTTATCTTTATTTTTGCGCATTTTAAAGCAAAATAAGCAATACTTTTACTTTTGAAATGCTTATACTATTGCAGAATATTAAGATTTGCACTGGATGTTGACTTTTATATTTGCACATTAAAAAGCGAATAAGCTACTTTTAATTTTGTTAAATGTTAAAAGTTTTAAATGTTTACATTGTTACAGAATATTTAGTCATGTTGTTGTCCATGTTGACTGAGTGGCCATACTTCTTTTTTTTGTAAATAAAAGCCATGCCTTTTGAAAAAACGGGCCTACATTTATTTTTTCATCTTAATTTTGAATAAAAAAATAATCGGTAAAAGGAAAAATAATCTATAGATTAATCGACAAAATAATCTAGAGATTAACCGATTAATCGAAAAAATAATCTAGAGATTAATCGATAGAAAAATAATCGTTAGCTGCAGCCTTACCTCCATGTGACTGAGACCACATCAGTTAGCATATATGACTGTAGATCACATTCTTTGTGGCTACGAAAATGCGACACCAAAATACATATTCACATTTCTCAATACTTACACAGCATCAGGTGCATGCAGTCAAACACCCATTTTATTTACACACAAGCACACAGGTGTACAGGTAAACACACTCCACCCCCACATTTTTATAAAATATTGTTAGATTTCTAAAAACATTTTTTGCCGCCATGGTGTATTTATTTGTTTGTGATGAATGTATCACATTATGATGTCTTAGCATTGTGCGCATAATGTCCTCAGTGTGGACTGGGATCATAGCTGGTGAATATAGGTCAGCCAATAAACTGACCACAGTGTGAGAGACCAGCTGGAGCCCAACTTAGGAGACCTGGCCAAAGAACGGCAACTCATCTGTGTGTTAAAACAGCTGACACTTCAGTGACTACTAGTATTCTTACACGTTATATTTTGTGCAATCTCTTTGTTGGCACCAAGGTGATAAAGGGTTAAAAAGACCAACATGTGACAAATTAGATCTGGTCTAAATGGGATATGTTTGGTACAAAAGTGCTAAATAGATGAAAAATGACTATGTCCTGTGCCATGATGAAAAATATAAGACATCTGCTTCAGATTGAATACAAAACTGCATTAGACTGTGGGACAGATGTTTTGTCTTCCAGCCAATGCTTTCACAGTAAGTCTTGATAGCTAATGAGTGCTTCACCTCTTATCCGGTCAACTCTGCCAGAATGTTCGCACTTTACTTAAGTGTCCTTTTCCTTTAGTTTTCATTTTCGCTTCACATCCCAGAATGCCATTTGGACTCTTGCTCATGTCATTTGGGCTCAAAATAAATGTAATGCAAGAGTAGGAAGTTCATATTTTGGAGATGTGAAAAGTGCAAATGTTGAAAAGTGACATTGGCTCAGTCAGTGGAAATTGTTTTTTTCCTTTTTAAGATTATTTTGAAAGACGTACACAAAAATTAAGAGACTTCACTGTTAGCTGCTGTCTGTTCAGTTATTAGTTACATTAGTCACATGTGTGGTGTCAGAGGACAACAGAAGCTCATATTGACAGATCCCCTATGTCTCCCGGCACACACACACACATCATTTCTGTGTTGGAGGAAATGGGGCAATTAAAGACAGCTTTCTATGACTCTGCATGGGGCTAATACTGTATGTGTCTCCATAATTAAAAATGAATTACTCTTTTCCTTTATAAATATTCAAGTCCCACTGCACGGTGTGTCACTGCCTTGCTATGGTTTGTAAGATGGTTTTGCCCCATCTGCACAACATCTGGCGCAGCATTTCCTGAAGCATCACCGATTTAAATTGAGTTTTGTCTGAGAGAGACATGCATGGTCAGAAGTTACGGATGTTGTCTTGAACTCAAAGTGAGCTTTTGGCACATATGGTGCTGTTGTTTACAAAATCACTGACGGAAAATTGGCCTCACTCAAAACATACTGGTCAGATGCACCTAACAGTCAGGACACCTTATGCTGCACAAGAGATGTAACGATAAACGGTATTATTGATAACAGGAGTAAAACTCCAACGGTTTGTATTATCGTTTTAAGTTAAAATGATCAAAAAACCATGATTGATAACTGCACTTTGATCAACTCACAGAGTGACTGGTGCCAGCCATACTTGCCAACCCTCCCGAATTTTCCGGGAGACTCACGAAATTCAGGGCCTCTCCCGAAAACCTCCCGGGACAAATTTTCTCCCTAAAATCTCCCGATTTTCAGCCGTAGCTGGAGGCCACGCCCCCTCCAACTCCATGCGGACCTGAGTGAGGACAGCCTTTTTTCACGTCCGCTTTCCCACGATATAAACGATATAATAAATTTTAAATGATCATAATAATTCATTTAAAATGACCATATTTAATTATTAAATTAATTGCTTGTTTATCAACAACTTTAGCATTTAATGCTTTACATTTTGAAGCTCTCAGAAGCCAAGTTATGTTATTTTCCTTAAGATTTATTTATGCATGTTTGAAGTATCAATTATCTAAACACAGTTTTGTTTGCATATTTTCAGGATGTAGATATATACTGTATATATATATATATATATACATATATATATATATATATATATATATATATATATATATATATATATATATATATATATATATATATATATATATATGTATGTACATATATATATGAAATACTTGACTTGGTGAATTCTAGCTGTAAATATACTCCTCCCCTCTTAACCACGCCCCTGCCCCACCCCCCGACCACGCCCCCACCCCCCCACCTCCCGAAATCGGAGGTCTCAAGGTTGGCAAGTATGGTGCCAGCTCGCTAGCCTAAATACAGAATATACAAAAGGAATGTAAGAGGTAGGTGTGTGGCGACATGTGGTGCGTTCAAGGACCGCTGAACAGAGTAGGATAATGAAAAATATTGATTTAGTTTGTTTATTGCAGACTTTTCATTTAAATATATCTTAAAGTGCTACAGCACAAACCAATATTTACAACAATAAAAGCTTAGCCATTAAAACAGATAAACAATATCAGTGAAGCATAAGAAAAATAAAACATGCAAAATAGTTGCTTTTCTAACAGTGTCTCTGTTTATTTTAGTTATTTAAAAAAATGACTTGGTCAAAAGATTTCAGTGTATGTATACTTACTTTTTGAGCACATTCAACAATACTGCGATAATAATGACAACCGTTATCATTTTGGTCATGATAACAGTGATATGAAATTTTCATATTGTTACATCCCAATTTTTGCAACATTTGTGGCAAACTGCAGTGTCCGCTACCTAAGGGTTTTATATGATTGCCATCACCTTTTAGAAAATAAATCAGCAAACTGACATAATCCACGAAACATGCGATCATATAATTGAATGCAATATCCAAAAATCTAAAAATTGCACATTTAATCAAAATCAAAAATTGCAATTAGTTTTTTTTTCTCAAAACCGTGCAGCCCCAGTATTAAGTTTGTTTAATATCAGTGCAATGTATGATTCTGTTCTTACGGAAATGTATCCATCAAAATACTTATGTTGAGCGCTGTCCAAAAAAAGGCTAGGAATTGCAAAAATAAACAAACATTAGATTTGTCCTGCAGCTGACCTACAATAAAAAGAAAGGTGGTGACAAGATGGTCATGTTTGTGAGTACTAGAACAGCACATTAATTATTACATTGCAGGGTGGTGGTTGCATCACTGGGAGGAAAAATAGCAGATAATAATAATTTGATAACAAAACTGAACCATTAAAACCACTACAAAATTAATCCGTTTGAAAAAATATACATTCGTAATGAATATGTTGTGTTGACTGGATTGCTTTGTGAGATTAATTTTCTCCTCTGTAATGATGGCATTTCTGTCTTCGTATCAGGAGAATACATCAAGACCTGGAGGCCAAGGTATTTTCTTTTGAAGAGCGATGGTACATTCATTGGCTACAAAGAGCGACCACAAGATGTCGACCAGCTGGAAACCCCCTTAAATAACTTCTCTGTAGCACGTGAGTATTTGCTTTCACAGAAACCGCTGCATTTTTTCCTCTTGATTCTTGGCAACTAGTTGTTTTTTTTTATCCATATTTGCATTGTTGTAACAGTTACAGGATGTTCACAAACAATTCCCACAGAAAAGTGCTCCGTCTTTGGAAGAGTTATTAAAGAGCTTGTCCAAATGGATGTGGGATTGCAGTATACAAGTGACTGATCTTGTCTCCGCATGTAAATTAGCAGATTTGTCATATTGACATTTGTCTCATATTCGCTTTGAACTTGCATTTTTGGCTCCTGACATTAATACATTGGAATGTCTACTCTGTATGCGTCTTCTCCAACTCTCTACTGTGCGCACAACAATAAATTAATATAAAATTCTCAGAGGCATGGCATGATCCATCCTTAAAAGTTGCTGCGACAAGTCTGCCAATGACTGAACTCAACATTTAAACAGCCCCACTGTTAGTTGAAATGCTTCCTCTTAGACACTTTTGAGTTATTGTGGCTATTAGCTGCCTGACTTCTATTTATCTGCTCTGAGGCACTGCCGCCATCAGTGATTGCTTTTCTTTTCGGAGACCACGACATGAGGACACACGATGCATCGCCGCTGTTGAGGGTGCAGCAGCTGGATCACGTTTCAGCCCCGATAGACCCATATTGGAGCTCAGTGGTGGTCCATTCGGCTGCCCTCCATCCATCAGGCTGAGGGCATTTTATGTTGCATTACAACATATTTACTGATATTTTTCATTTGGAAACAGATGTTGATGTAAAAGAGGATCAGAAGGAAATCCCTTCTCCAAAATTACATATCAATCTATTGTTTATGAATTGCTTACTAGACACAGTGTAATCTCTATTGTTGGAGAAAAAAATAGGGATGTGCCGACCAATCGGCCACCAATCAGTATCTGTCGATTTGCGTGAAAAAGTATGTGATCGCCATTGTCGATTAATGCATTTTAATGATGATGACAAATGCCATTTCCCTCTGACTGACACTATTTATTTTTAGTCTCCCGGCTGACAAACAGCTCGTTGGCAGCTAATTATGTATCTCCATACACAGTGTGGAGCCGCTCCTCTAAACTTATAATCATCACCTTCATTACGGCAAATAAACTGCATTTCTTTGGATCTTAAGTATTACTGGAGGATGAGGCGGAACATAATAAACACAGAGAAAGATAATAAGGGTCACATTTAAATATTCTGTTGGTATTGTTAAACTGTCAACAGCACTCACCATAAATACATTTTAAAATTTTTAGTTAATACATGTAATCGGTATCAGCCGATCTCACTCTCGGATGGTTGGTATTGGCATAAAACGCTGATCGGAACATCCTTAGAAAAAAAAATATGTGTCATAGATTGTATTGCACAGTGTAAAGTAACTGATCAAATCTTATATTTGCAGAGTTTAAATCTCCTCAAAAACTGTAAAATCGAGTTCTACAAAACAACCAAAGGTTACATAAAAATACTGAAAAAATCGGATAAATGCAAATCTCATGAAACTTTCTGAAATGTTTTCAATTAAGTGAGCATCTAATGGATTCACTCCACACACGTCTTTGTGATGCCACCACAGAAGAGCACCAGTGATAGGAAATATGTGATGACGACCAGAAAACAGTATTGTGATGTAGTAGTAGTAAAAAGTGGTCTGTCATGTTTGCTTAAGACAATATGGTTAAAGTAACAGTAGTGTGAATCGACAGTATTTATTATAAAAGAAGAATGGAATGTACACTACAAGGTCAGCTGTTTTTTAATGCATACATTTGAGAAATGTAAAAAAAAATGTAATGCTAGTGAGTTGCAATGCATTCCAGATTATTCCTTCGTTCTTATAAAAAAAATCATATTTTAAATAGGCTGCCAACTTAAGTGTCAAAGGTGGCTTTCTCCGTTTTGGTTTCCAAATTGGTCAATGGTGTGTGTGTTCTGGTAGAGATTAAGACAAATGGCTATAACTGTGGGTCTTGCTGTCCCCTTTTCTCCCCTACCCCCGGCCCCTCTCTCTTCCCCACTCCCCGTTTTACGGTCAGAATGCCAGCTGATGAAGACGGAACGACCCAAGCCCAACACATTTATCATCCGCTGCCTGCAGTGGACCACTGTCATCGAGCGCACCTTCCACGTAGAAACCCCTGAGGAGAGGCAAGTGAGAAGCATGCACCTCTCGGCTCACAGAGCAGCAAAAGACAAATCATGTACATGCAGAGGGTACCTGTCCCTGATGCTACAAAGCAACAGAAACGTTGTGTTTTTTTTCCCTACTCTTGGAACCATTCAAATACATGTGTTCAATCATTATTACGCACTTGCATATTATCCACTTGGCAGAACTCGCGCTTAAAATTGCCCTTCTGTCGATAAGAAGACAATTATGTGATTTTGGTAAATGGGCTGATGTAATCTTTTCTGCTGCTTGTGCCTTTCCTTAGGGAAGAGTGGACAAAAGCTATTCAGGCAGTAGCAGAAGGCCTGCAGAAACAAGAGGAGGAGATGATGGACTCCTCTCCAGACCCCATGGACATGGAGGTCTACCTGACCAAACCCAGACACAAAGTGGTATGTCTCATTTTGCCTGCTGCAGCCTATGCTGACACATCCTAGTGTCCATAAACAGGAAAAATTCAACCATTAAGTGTGTCCTTCTTCTGGTTTGGCCGTTACGCTACGCCGTGGTTTCTTTCCCCACGTGCACCACACCAGCCAACCTGGCTTCAGCGCTTGTCCGCTTCTGTGACTTTCCTAACATCAGCTCTGGGTGGCTTAGCACCAGCTACTACAGGGGTGGGCAATTAATTTTTCCCGGGGGCCGCATGAGCAACCCGAGCACTGCTGAAGGGCCACACCGACAATATTTCAATTAAATTTTGCTCAAATTATTTTTGATATACCGTAAGATAAATAATAATAATAATAATATTTTAATTTAACCTAACTTATCTTTATACAAAAGCAGATGGCTTTTGATGGTTTTATTTTTAACACTTTCTTACACAACACTTCCTGATGTATAATACAATGCAAAAATTTCAATTTCTGTCACTTTATCCTGCATCCTCTTTGTTGTGAACGTAGCACGCCTGTAAGGTGATTGGCGAAGAAGGAGGAAGCGTTGCTGTTGCGGAAATGAGGAGTGAGGATAGACGTGCGTGTGGAAAGAACGAGATAAGTTGAGCTGTGTTAGTATAGGTTGCTCAATAAAAGTTTAAAAAGAGCATCAGACTTGGTGTGCACTTCTTCTGGACGCTACAATTGGTGTCAGAAGTAGGATGAAATGCCTCCCAGTTCGCCTTGCCATCAAACCTGGGAGTCTTCATTGAGGGCGGAATTCCCCCATGCCAAGCAGCGTGTGCTGCACCTGTAGATGCTGCCTCTCTCCTTCCTCCCTCTCTCTCTCTCTTTGCGGCGAGCTCCTCACGTCCGGGATTCACACAGACATCTGCAGTGCTGCCGGCACCTTAAGTCCCCACTCAATGTCCTTTCCCTCCTGTTCCATTTTGACAAAGTCGCCAGGAAACATTGTGGCACGTACCTCCCGATGACGTAGCAGGCTGAGCACACAAGCAGCGGCAGTATGCGCAAAGTTTTACTTCTGACACCAATTGTAGCGTCCAGAAGAAGTGCACACCAAGTCTGACGCTCTTTTTAAACTTTTATTGAGCAACCTATACTAACACAGCTCAACTTCTTGTTCCTTCCACACGCACGTCTATCCTCACTCCTCATTTCCGCAACTCAAGAACACAACATCAACTTCAGCAGGTCGTTACACTATATTCTTTAAACACAGCAACATGTGTACCAGACATTAAGCACACGGCTTTACCTTTAATTTCTGTAAAGAAATACTTGGCAGTCCATGTCTTGTTGAAAACACGCCATTCGTCATCAACTTTTCTTTTTTTAGCATCTCGGGAATAACCGGGCATCACTTGTCGCTGTGCACCTTCACTCACAGGTTACACACGGACATACGCCCATAAATAACACTTTTCAAAATAAAAGCAGCACAGTTGTATTGCACGCACGACATAGATGTTTTTTTAAATTTATTTTGTAATTTGTGATTGCCGCTGCGCGCACGAGCATACGTCCACACGGAAGTAATACAAATAACGCTTTTCAAAACAAAAGCAGCACTGTTGTATTGCACACTCGAGATAGATACTTTTTTAAATTTATTTTGTAATTTATGATTGGCCTCACGCGGGCCGGACAGGGACGTACAAAGGGCCGGATGTGGCCCGCGGGCCGCAGAATGCCCAGGTCTGAGCTAGTATGTCCACCAAGTCCCCCAAACCCCTCACATGTGTCATGACATTAAGGTCCAAAGCCCTGGATTGGATGTCCCTCACACAACCATTTCTAACATTCTAAAGGGTTAAGGGTTAACTGAGACACAGCCACAAAATGGCTAAACCATTAGAGTGGGAATTGCACGGTGGGGGAAATAGTGCCTTGAATGCTCCTGTGTTGTTGTCAGTAGTATTGTATGTCCCAGCTAGTTTGAGCATGAGTTTGTTTGTAATCAGATGCTGCTTTCTGTCCTCCGGCTCTCCAGACTATGCACGACTTTGAATACCTCAAGCTCCTGGGAAAAGGCACTTTTGGAAAAGTTATCCTGGTAAAGGAGAAGGCCACGGGACGCTACTATGCCATGAAGATCCTAAAAAAGGAGGTGATCGTAGCAAAAGTGAGTGGTTGCCAGTGAGATAGCAAAGCAGAGAAAGGACTTGGTGGGGGAGGACTTTGGCACAATGACCTGATACCTAACTATTGTGTTAAGTTAGACAAATGTTCTTTGTGGATTTATTTTTTTCCAGGATGAAGTGGCGCACACACTCACAGAAAACAGAGTCCTCCAGAATTCAAAGCACCCATTCTTGACAGTAAGGAACCTCTTCAAATCCTGAACTTTATTTTACCAATGTCAAGCTCTTCAGTAATTTAATGACATTATTTTTTTATTTTATAGGGACATTGCACAATGCATGTATTGCACAGACCAGGGGCCTCATTTAACAACAGTTGTGTGGCTTTCCTACTAAAAATAGAAATGGTCGTGATAGGAAGAAAGTGAAGAAGAAGATACAGTAAATGGGGACTTGGGGAAAGTAGTGCTTCATGCAGCACCCCGTTTGAAAAGATAGTTGCTACAATGATACGCAAAACTTTAGAAGAGGTGGGTGACTCTGATTTACCCCCAATATGAATATAATCTGTGTAATTTACAACAAAATGTGTTTATACAGTAGCCTGCTAACATGAGCCAGATTACAGTTTCATGTGGAACTGTAATCCCCATTTGCGGTACAAAATGGATGGATTGATTTGTTTGAAATGTGTTTGAAAACTCACAAAGGATACAAAAGACGTTGACTCTTGTTGGATTACTAAATTTATTAATAAAATACAGGAGCGCTTCTTGCGGTATAAGCCAAATATGTGACATCGTCCTCAGTCTCTGGTGCCGCGCCTGACATGACCAAGGAGTCACAGGATCACGTTTTGACAGCAATGTGTGGCAAAATGATTGTCTAGATAAATTGATAGACAGTATGTCCTCACAAATATTAATACAAATATGAAGCAGTAAATGCAATGGCAAAAAAGATCCTTGCTTTGATTTTTTTTTAAAGTCTCAAACAGTTAATGATAAAACATTCCACAGATCTGCTGCTCTAAATAAAAAGCAGTTTTGGCAAATTGCTGTGGATCTAAAATTGACATAACAATCTACTCAAGAGAAGACTGGTACATCTAA
Organism: Entelurus aequoreus; assembly: GCF_033978785.1. Taxonomy (NCBI): domain Eukaryota; kingdom Metazoa; phylum Chordata; class Actinopteri; order Syngnathiformes; family Syngnathidae; genus Entelurus; species Entelurus aequoreus. Next base: position 48,127,786 of record NC_084733.1, on the reverse strand, counting down.
CACGTGCTTCATCACATGAGTTCACAAACTCTCCAAGCGTTGGTGGTGCAAGGGTGTGAAACACTGTAGACATTAAACTGACGTCAGCTATAGAAATACAATTTTCAAGTTAACCATTTGTACTTCTTAACAACGTCACAATAAAGATAGGAGAATGTTTTTTGTCACATATTTTGAGTGGCTCTTTAATACAGACATGGAAGTGGTTGGAAAGTTGCATTACTTAAGTGAGACCAGGTTGTCAAGCAATGTTTAAAATGAAAAAATATCCTTGCATGTGTATAGAGCTTGGCTGCATTTGTACTTATTGATGGCGAATGAATCTAAACTGAGCAAGATTAAATGTAACAGTTTTAGAAACTATACTGTCCTGTCCACCACCACCCCTAAATATTTAAATGTATTCTACTTCTCATACAGTGGGTACGGTAAGTATTCAGACCCCTTTAAATCTTTCACTCTTTGTTTTATTGCAGCCATTTGCTCAAATCAAAAAGGTACATTTTATTTATTTTTAATGTACACTCAGAAAAAAACAGAAATATATAATTTTTGGCAAATAATAAAACAACTCAAAAATCACTTATAAATATGTATTCAGACCGTTTGCTCAATACTTTGTTGATGCACCTTTTGCAGCAATTACAGCCTCCAGTCTTTTTGAATATGATGCACAAGCTTGGCACACCTATCTTTGGGAAGTTTCACCCATTCCTCTTTGCAGCACCTCTCAAGCTGCATCAGGTTGGGTGGGAAGCATTGGTTTTCATCCAGGATGTCTTTGTACATTGCTCATCTCACACTCACATTCACACACTACGGCCAATTTAGTGTTGTCAATCAGCCTATTTCGGAGGAAGCCGGAGTACCCGGAGGGAACCCACGCAGTCACGGGGAGAACATGCAAACTCCACATAGAAAGACACCAAGCTCGGGGATCGAACCCAGGACCTTCTTATTGTGAGGCACATGCACTGTTCCATTGACCCCTGTTCCACTGACTCTCATACCATTAGAAACAAAATTCATACAGGCATCATGTTTGGAGGAAACCAGGCAACGTTCCTCACCAGGCCAATACCATCCCTACAGTGAAGCATGGTGGTGGCAGCTAGGGATGTTTTTCAGCGGCAGGAACTAGGAGACTTGTCAGGGTAGAGTGAAAGATGAATGCAGCAATGTACAGAGACATCTTGGACGAAAATCAACGCTTCCCAAGTTCCCAACCAACCTGATGGAGCTTGAGATGTGAGGCAAAGAGGAATGGGCAAAACTGCCCAACGATAAATGTGCCAAGCTTGTGGCATCGTATTCTAAAAGATTTGAGGCTGTAATTTCTGTCAAATGTGCAACATCAAAGTATTGAGCAAAGGGTCTGAATACTTATGTACATGTGTTTTTTTAATTTCAAACACATTTGCAAAAAATGTTGGTTTTTTTCTGTCAAGATGGGGCACTGAATGTACATTGATGAGAAATAAAATTATCTTTTTTTATTTTAGCAAATGACTGCCGCACTGTTGTGACGAAACGAGAGCTGAGCCAGAAGGCAAAGCTCTCGGTCTACCGACCTATCTACATTCCTACTCTCACCTATGGTCATGAAGTGTGGGTCATGACCGAAAGAATAAGATTGCGGATACAAGCGGCCGAAATGAGTTTCCTCAGAAGGGTGGCTGGCATCTCCCTTAGAGATAGGGTGAGAAGTTCAGTCACCCGAGAGAGACTCAGAGTCGAGCCGCTGCTCCTTTGCTTGGAAAGGAGCCAGCTTAGGTGGTTCGGGCATCTCGTGCGGATGCCTCGAGTGACTTCCTAGGGAGGTCCTCGTTGCACGTCCCACTGGGAGGAGACCCCGGGGCAGGCCAAGTACCAGATGGGGGGAAGGAGGAAGTTGCTATGGTTGCTCTGGAGAGGGAAGTCTGGGGGTCTCTGCTGAAGCTGTTGTTCCTGCGACCCGATTCTGGATAAGCGGTTGAAGATGGATGGATGGATGCAATGAAACAAAGAGTGACAAATTTAAAGGGGTCTAATACTTTCCGTACCCACTGTATATTTTGTCCTCTATCTATTATAACTGTCATTACATGACAACTTTTTCTTTTGGGGAAAAAAGTATACTAACAGTTTTATTAAGATTCAGTGTTGGACATGAATGCATCATCCATTCTGCAATTTTTTCCATTGCGATATTGAGTACGGATGCAGCTTTCTCTTTTAGTTTGGCATGGACATACATAACAGCATCATCGCCGTACACTTATGTGCTAACCTCTGAACAGATGTTAGGAAGCTCATCAATATATACATTGAGCAGCAAGGGACCCAAGATTGATCCTAGGGGTAACTCTGCTGAGCTAAAACTGAGTTTAAGAGGGAGGACATGGTGCTCCCAATTCTTCTACCCTGTTTACTGTTTTTCAAATATAATTTGAACTAGTTCAGTGTAAGGTCTGAGATGTTGCGAGATGATGATTTTGATTAAAAGGATATTAAAATGTATTGTATCAAATGTTTCTTTTTTCAGATCCGAAAATATGGCTCCCACCAACCCCCCTTTATCCAACTTAATTTTAGCTGCTCAACAAAGTAACCGAATGCTGTTTCTGTTGAGTGATGTTGTCTAAAGCCAAATTGCATTGGATTTAGGGGGTGATTGCCATCATGTAAATGATCCATTAATTGGTTAGCCACAACCTTTTCTACCACATTAGATAGTACTGGAAGTATGCTGATTGGTCTGTAATTGACTAATTCAGTCAGTAGTCACTTACAAGCATCTATTCTGCAAAAGCAATGAATAAGGAGCGCTGCAACACATTGTTGCTTTGAAAACAGAAAATGAAGGCAACAAATGTTTTTTTCACCTTCTCTGGAAATGTTTTTGTTTTGAAGTGTAGCACCTCACATTTGTTAAAATGTTGTGACATTCATACGATTAAATCATGGTCTCATTTTCTGTCTCCAGGGGCTGAAATACTCTTTCCAAACACACGACCGCCTTTGCTTTGTCATGGAATATGCAAATGGAGGCGAGGTAAACTCCTTTAGATTTACTCAGAATTCACTTTTAGGATTAGTTGATATAATTTCCCTGCAATAACTTTACCCTCTCTTTGCCACCAATCTGTGCTATTTTCCTCCAGCTTTTCTTCCACCTTTCAAGGGATCAAGTATTCTCAGAGGAGCGAGCTCGGTTCTACGGTGCAGAGATTGTGTCGGCACTTGACTACCTGCATGCCGAAAGAAACGTGGTCTACCGAGATCTAAAGGTAGATATTTGTTCTCTCTCATCATTGCTTTTTGTCTTTTTTAGCCTACTATTTTAGGAAAGAGCTGATCAGTGATTGATATGGGAGATGTTTATGTAGAGCTGTCTTTGGTTACCTGTTTCGCAGCAGGCATCTGTAGCTATAACACTTCCAGCTGATAGACCAGCCAGGTCAGCATAGCACACACTCCCTGTCTCTTTTCCCTTGGGTTTATGAGGCAGTATCTCAGCCTCCTAAGCTGCTATTGAAAATGCCAGTGTAGCAGGTTTGGAAGATGTGCTGACTTGCTCAGCCTTGCTGGACACGTGTGAGCTACAGTCGTCTGACTTAAACGGATGTTGCTTCAATGTTGCTTCACTTCATCATAATGTTTGTTATTTTAACATTTTATCACATATTTCTGTCCATCAAAACCCATGTGGTTTTGGTTTTAATCTAGTCAAGTTGGTAAAGTATAATTACAATGTTTGCTTAGCAAAATATATGTGTATATGAATTATTTAAGATGATTTTTTATCCTAAACATATGCTGAAAGTAGAGATGGGCATCTGACTACATTTATTTTTTCCACAATGGAATACAATTTAGAATAAATCAAGTTAATTCATATATTAAGGGGCTATAGTTTCACATTTAAAAGACATTTTTAGGAATTGGGAAAATATTAACCAATGTGTATTTTAATGTACATCCATCTTGAGTGTATAGAAGAATTTCTGAATGTTCTGGCCTCTTGTTTCCATGCTATTGTCTTGAGCAAATCAGTGCTGCCAGGAGGAGTTCTGCTTAAATGTAGCTCACATATGTCATGTTCCTATTCTCCAAGTCACAAACTAGTTGACACTATATCAACAGAACCTCTGATGGTGGCAGCCATGCATTGCACTATATTTGCCTCCATTGATTCAAAAACAATTTATCAACAATTAACAGTCATTTCCACAAAATCATCATAATTGTCAGTATAAACTATCCATATTCAGATATACTGATTATGTTTATTTTCCTTTTTCCCCTCAGTTGGAAAATCTGATGCTGGATAAAGATGGACACATCAAGATAACAGATTTTGGCCTATGCAAGGAGGGGATCAAAGATGGCGCCACCATGAAAACATTCTGTGGAACACCAGAGTATTTGGCACCTGAGGTAACCTAATTGTTTCACTGTGACACCTTCTCCTCTCAGTATTTCTCTATAATGGAATCTCTTTACAGACAAGGGTGATAGATAAACACATATCTCACAAAAGTGCGTATGCCCCCCACATTTCAACAATTATTCTAGTGTTTCTTCTCAAGAGACAAAACTACTACTAGAAATTAAACTTTGATATACAGGTGAAACTAAAAAAAATAGTTTATCGTGCAAAAGTTTATTCAGGTCAGCAATTCAACTTCAAGTGTGAAACTGATATGTAATATAAAGTCATGGCATGCAAAGTGAGATACCCCAAGCCTTTATTTTTTATAATGACGAATAATAACTTAATTTTTTTGGAAACCTCACATTTTGTGAGATTTTTAATTCAAGGTTTTCATAAGCTGCAAGTCATATCAAAATGATATCAAAAGAAGGCTTGAAATATCTTAAGTTGAATGCTTTAAGCCTTGTTTACCTTAACCCTTGTATGGTGTTCATATTGTTGTTACTCAGCCAGTGTTTGTGGGTCTGATGGACCCGTTGCATTTTGTGGCTTTTAATGCCTCACAATCAAACACTTTTATGTTAAAATACTGACTTATCCCAAAAAACATCTGTAATGAATTGTTTCGAGAGGCTGGTAAAGGAATATATTGTCTCCAGACTTCCCCCCACATTCGACCCATACCAGTTTGCTTATCGCCCTAACCGCTCCACAGAGGACGCCATCTCCTCTGCACTCCACCTGAGCTTAGCACATCTGGAAGGAAAGGACACACACGTGCGGATGTTGTTTCTGGATTTCAGCTCAGCATTCAACACCATCATCCCGCAGCACTTGGTGAGCAAACTGGCACCCCTTGGATTCAGTACCCCCCTTTGCAACTGGCTGCTTGACTTCCTCACAGACAGGCCCCAGTCTGTGAGAGTGGGCAACAACACCTCCAGTGCCATCTCCCTGAGCACCGGCTCCCCCCAGGGCTGCGTCCTGAGTCAGCTGCTGTTCACGTTGATGACCCATAACTGCTGCGCCAGGTCAACTTCTAACCACATTGTGAAGTATGCGGACGACACGACAGTAGTGGGACTCATCCGTGACAACAGCGACATGGACTACAGGGAAGAGGTGAAACATCTGGTTGACTGGTGCAAAACCAACAACCTGGTCCTGAACGTCGACAAGACCAAGGAGATCATTGTCGACTTCAGGAAGCACCAGTCCAGCCACGCTCCACTCTTCATCAACGGCACAGCGGTGGAGATGGTAAGCAGCACCAAGTTCCTGGTGGTGCAGATAACTACACACCGGAGCTCTTGTAAAAAGAGCTCAGCAGCGCATGCACTTTTTGCGTGTGAGGAAAAGAGCACAGCTCCCTCCCCACATTCTCACCACATTCTACAGAGGCACTAAAGAGAGCCTGCTGACCAACTGCATCTCTGTCTGGACTGGAGCCTGCAGTGCCTCAGACTGGAAGTCTCTGCAGAGAGTGGTGAGGACGGCGGAAAAGATCATCAGGACTCCTCTTCCTCCTATCCAGGAGATCGCAAAAAACTGCTGCCTGACCAGGGCTCAGAAAATCTGCAGAGACTCCACCCACCCCCACCAAGGACTGTTTTCACTGCTGGACTCTAGAAAGAGGTCCGCAGCCTCCGTAGCAGAACCTCCAGGTTCTGTAACAGCTTCTTCCCTCAGGCTGTAAGACTCTTGAACGCATCATAATAATCCCCTCAATTCCCCCCAAAAATGGATGAACTCGCTGGAATATAAAGACAATATAACATACAGCCATAAACATAGATGCATATGCAAAAGTGCAATATATTTATCTTTACAGTAATCTATTTATTTACATCTGCACCTTATTGCTTTTTTATCCTGCACTGCCAACCAGCTAATGCAACAAAATTTCGTTCTTATCTGTACTGTAAAGTTCAAATTTGAACGACAATAACAAGTAAGTCTAAGTCTAAGACCCACAAACACTGGCTGAGTAACAACAATATGAACGTTGCATGGAAATTTATCTGCCAGTTTCTGCATCCCACAGGGATTCTTCTTTTGTGTTTCTGCACCTGCGGTTCCCACACAAGGTCGCAACATTGTTTGTCAACACTGTCTGCGCTCATTTTGTCGCACATTTAACCCTCTGATGTTCTGTGTACCAACACTCTGTCCTCCCCGTCTAGGCCTGCTGTGTGTGTGTGTGTGTGTGTGTGTGTGTGTGTGTGTGTGTGTGTGTGTGTGTGTGTGTGTGTGTGTGTGTGTGTGTGTGTGTGTGTGTGTGTGTGTGTGTGTGTGTGTGTGTGTGTGTGTGTGTGTGTGTGTGTGTGTGTGTGTGTGTGTGTGGTACACAGAACATCAATTTCCACACTTCTATTAGCCCCGGGTCCAGTGGACCCCGGACATCTTGTATGTAATAGAAATGTGTAGGGGGTGGGGGGGTGGGGGGGGGTGTATGGTGTGTGTTCATTAAATATGTATTCTGATATATGTTCTTCACAGAAAATGAGCCAAAGACAGTGAGTCTCAGTTTGAAAAATTAATTAATTGTATCATTTTTCTTTTAATAAAAATCGAAAACGGGTCCCACAGACCCGAACACCACACAAGGGTTAATAAACCACAGCTTCCCTGCACTGGCTGTACTCATGCAGCCTCAGACCATGACACTTCTGCCACCAGTTTGACTGTAGGCAAGAAACTATTATTTTGTCTCGTCACTTGTTGCCAGCTGTTTAGACAATAATGGCTATCATTTTCAGTAGATAGTAAATCTATAGTGCTATACAACAGTGTTAATTTCATGACTAATGAATTTTCGTGTTCGTTTTCAACAACCTATTTTCCCCTGACTAAAATCAGACAATTCCTGATCAAAACAAATGCACAAGGACTAAGACAATGATGAAATCAACTGACATTTTAGTCAACAAATTAAAACAAGTTCAAAATGTTGACAGAAACGAAATCCAATCATATTTAATTTTGTCTTGTAGCTAGATGGGTGGGACAAGCTCTGAAACTAGCCAATCACAGCTCTTTGACAGCGTACGAGAGAGGGGCCGGTAGTAAGTTACAAATGAGTTCCAATCGGTTGCTTTTATTGTGAGATAGGAAAGTTGGATTTTTCAGCTCCTTATTTTACTTAAGACATATTTAAAGTCTTATCTTTACTTATCTTTTATAATTTTTATTTTAGTCGACTAAATTTACTGTGATTTTAGCTGAGTGAAAGGTTGTGTGTTTTAGTCGATTAAAAGTAAATCAATTTAGATGGATTAAATTTAACTAAAACTAAGATAGATTTTTGTCAAAAGACTATGACCAAAATGTAAAACTGCTGTCAAAATTAGCACTGCTACACAAGTAGCAAACACACTGACCACAGTGTAAAAAAGTATTACTACTTTTTAATTATATAATTGTTCACTATATTGGAGAAATGGACACAACTTAGTGATTGGGCTTTTTCTATATATTTAAAAAAAAAATAGGCTGCAGCTTTGTTTTGAACTTTGAAGCGAACACGTGTGTCATCTTGTCACATGCGACCCGTGTGGATCCGAAACAAATTTGCAGCGTGTGTCGTCGGACATCAGTTGTTAAGAAGCGTGTGGAAGGAAGGACAGCTGCTCCGAAATGCCTTTCAAATCTCCAGCTAAAGGCTGTAGGTTTAATTCGTGTGCTGTGCGCACAGGGCATAGCAGCGTGCTCCCATATTGGCTGGATGGGGAGAGGTGTGGCTACTCCCTCTTGCATGCAGGTATGACAAGTGTAACTTGATAGTGCATTGTGAGTGTCGGTGGTGTTTATGTGATAGGAGAAATCGAGTGTTTGCCTCTTGGTGTAAAAATGTTTACAGGAGAAGCATGTCAAAGTTGACTCAGTTGCCATATCGTTGTTTTTAGCCCCCATTTGGAATTTTCTGACTGGGGGGCAAAGGAGGAGACTCTGTCTTTGGCCGTCAGCCCTTTCAGGAAACGTGAGCTACTGCCCCTGGAGAATAAAACCGCATTGGCTACAGCTGTTATGCGGCATCAGGGGGACCACAGCCTCTGCTGCTGCCACCATGCCTGCCTTGGCTGACACAACCAGATATGTGTTCACTCGCTGCCATACTGGAACATATACATTCCAATTTTATCAGTCAAAACAAATCATATTATTCCCAACGCTTAAACTGAGAATGTCATAATATTAACACAATCTTAACTAATTTCATTTAATCCTTAAAAAGACCAATTAAGAATTCCCGCGGAGCTTCACCTGTTCAGCTTGGTTCTTATCTCCACTGAAAAACCCTGTGTATGACAGCTCCAGCCGAGAGCGAGGAGACATCAGCGGCTGTTCCCATGGCAACGGGGTCGCTGGCGAGCGTCTCTATGGAGTGCAGCCCAGGCAATGTTACAGGTTGTTCTGCAGTAAACAATGACCTTGTTGTGTGAGCTGTGCAGGAATGCTGAACCGTCTGGGAATATTCCATTCAGATCGGGGGTGGGGGGTCCAATCACCAGCTACTGTGTCTTTGGAAAAAGTTGTGGGCCACATTCCCATCGCCACCTCTTAAATGTAGTTTTAGTACGCTAAACTTTATCTAAGCTATTCCCACACATTTTGTATTTTTAATTACCGGTACTCTGAAATTAGATCAACTAAATTCTAAACCAGGGTTTTTAAACTAAATTGTTTTGGGGGGCCACATTTCAAGTAAGTTAAAGATCAGAGGGCCTACTATTATTATTCAGTAATATTTGTATTTTGTATATTCCTGAGAACCAGCGTCTTCTTCAGTGGACAATTGATTTTTGATCGATTTCTTTTGTCAGAGTTATGAATTTCGGGGTAAAAGTTTTGTCCATACAACAGGAGTACTCTGCTGTCTTGAACTACCTACTGCAAAGTCAAAGATCATCTATTTTGGGCCCCAACATTTTCCTGACGCCCACTCAAATTTTGACACTGATATGTAGTTTTATAGTAATATTGATTTTAATTATATAACCTACTTACAGTTAAACAGGTCTAAATCTTTTAAAATTATATTGTGAGGTTCACAATATCATATTGTGTCAGGTTCAAACACTGATGACATCTATTAAACAGACAAGAAGCAAGGAATCATGCAGAGACAGAGTTCAATTTAGCTCAATGAGGAGAGACGTATTGGGCTGTACACTTAGTTACAGTTCCAACCTACGCTCTAAGGCACAGCCCACGTGCTCCACTATTTATTCGGGAGGTCCCTGGTTACATCACTGAGGCTGCTTCTGAAGGAAGGGGGGTAATTTCAGCAGCCCCAGTTAGACACAATATATGATTATTCAGAAATGGAAATGTGCTGACACTCGTGATATCGCCCTGTCTCTGCTTTGTCTGCGTCACGGTGCTCGATGTTCTGGACACAAACACTGATACGAGACGACTCGCAATCCAAGATTGCAAGTTGTCTCTTTGCACAGATAGAAAAGTACAACTTCAGCACAATTGATAATAACTATAGCAACGGCCTTTAAGCATAAGAGTTGTGTGATAACTTACACATAGTTATTCTAACATGTGACCAAGTGTTAGTCACCAAAATAATTATCCGTTATACATAAACCAGCACATACAACAACATGCCTAACAAGGCTCAGTTCAGGCTGATTGCAAAATGCAATACTAATCAAATATACTGCAAAAGAAGGATAAAAAACTGATGAAAAATACATTTCAAAATCTCAAAAATACATGCGGCCTACATACCACAGAATAGAAAACAGATATTTTTTGGCAGGCCAATGTTTAGGAAACACTGATCTATATGACAGTGCTCTAGTGTTTTTAGGAATCTGCTGCAAAAATGTTAGCATCTCCCAAGTTTTTTTAACTGAACTTGCAGGCCCGTGTGGTGTCATACCCGGGCCGCCAGTTGAAAGCCCTGGCGGCTTTTTCAGGTATTGTCCATGCCTGAAAACATTTATTTCCTACAAGGACAATACCAAACGAGGGATAAAAAAAGGAAAATGGTAATCTGAAATGTCACACACTTAAATGTAAAGTTCACAAAATAAGAAAAATACAAAAAAATCTTCACACACTTCGACATCATACAAAGCCACAGAAACATGTCTACAGTATACACAAAGATTTAAAACTCAGGTTTCCGAAGTATTTTCTTAGTAATAAGGGTGTGATGTCAAGTGCCAGAAAGTATTAGCAGTATTATGTATTGGTACAGCACTTGTCACAGTGCAGACTTCCTCCAATGCGGGGTAATGCAAATTGGGATCACCATTAAATTGTACACCTTGATTTGACCCCTTTAATGTTGACATTAGACAAAAATGCATTATTTAAAAAGGAGAAACTGGTCTGATTGAGTGTTTAGAAGTTTTGCTTTTCAAATAGTCCAGAAAACTGCATTAAAGTAAATAAGAACAGATGGTACATGTCAAAATTGTCATTTGATCATCATCAACAATCATTACCATGTTAACCACATACAGCACACAATATAAAATGACAAACAATTAACAATTTACATTGACACTGTACAAACTAATGTAATGAGTTGTATGAATATAAAGTTGTATATTCGATGTCAAAGAATTTCACACGTCTTTTACTTAATGTAAACAAATCTATACAGTATGTTTCATGTTTTGAAAGACGATAATCATACATTAACTTGTTGAAGGAAACTTGATCTGCACTTATATTAATTGTTTCTACATGTTAAACACTTCCTTTTGGTCTACATAACATGTAATGGTGGTTCCTTGTTCAACATATATATATATATATATATATATATATATATATATATATATATATATATATATATATATATATATATATATATATATATATATATATATATATATATATTGTATATTAGGGCTGGGCGATATGGCCTTTTTTTAATATCTCGATATTTTTAGGCCATATCGCGATACACGATATATATCTCAATATTTTGCCTTAGCCTTGAATTAACACTTGATGTATATAATCACAGCAGTATGATGATTCTATGTGTCTACATTAAAACATTCTTCTTCATACGTCATTAATATATGCTCATTTTAAACTTTCATGCAGAGAGGGAAATCACAACTAAGTCAATTTACCAAAACTGTATTTATTAAACAGTTATTAAGCAGTGGCACAAACATTCATGTCATTTCAAAACAGAAAGTGCAAGATTGTGAGAGACATTTTAAAACAAACTATTAGTGCGCTTTTGTGAATGATGTCACTAAGATGATAAATCAAAACAACACTAAATTAAAGTGCACTTTTTGTACAGAACGCCACTACAATAGTTTACAACAAATAAAGTGCACTTCTGTGCATGATGTCACACAAGATATTTCAATGACTGTCAAATAAAAATGAGCTGCATAATAGGACATCAAATTGTGTATGTTCTTCGCTATGTGGTAGGTTACGGCGGACGTTATGTCCTTATGTCGTGGACTATTTTTTTCATACGGTGTTGATGTGGAAATGGTTGCCTCGGCATTTTGTTGGTGTGGCACCGAACGGAGATGTTGACATGCGAAGTTTCAAACACTCTTCATTCTCCAGCGGGTGACTTTTCAAATGATGCTACATACTGTATTAGCAGTAATGCTACTTTTTGTAGCAACGCTTTCGCCCCACACTTGACAAATTACGGTTGTCTGTTCGAGACATTCCCACTTGAAGCTAAACCACCGCCAGACGATGGACTCCGTGCTGTTTTTCTTAGGAATTAATTCTTCCTTCATTTGTTACCAGATCCGCACCTTCTTTCTCTCGTATTACCATTTGCACCACAGCTAACTTTAGCCATGCTGCTACCTCTCTGCTCAGCGAGGGTGTATACGTATGTGACGTATGTAAGAAGGTGCGCTTGTTTAAGTCTGTGAGAAGGAGAGACAAGAAAGAGTGAGAAACGCCTGTAGTGTAATGCCTGCTGCTAAAAGCAACTGTGTGAGAACGTATACTCAAATATCACGATATAGTCATTTTCTATATCGCACAGAGACAAACCCGCCATATATCGAGTATATCGATATATCGCCCAGCACTAATATATATATATATATATATATATATATATATATATATATATATATATATATATATATATATACACAGTATATATATATTTATATATATATATATATCAGTGACGTGCGGTGAGGTTCATGGCTGGTGAGGCACTGACTTCATCACAGTCAGATTTACAAACATATGAACCCTAAAGAGTATCTTATTCACCATTTGATTGGCAGCAGTTAACGGGTTATGTTTAAAAGCTCATACCAGCATTCTTCCCTGCTTGGCACTCAGCATCAAGGGTTGGAATTGGGGGTTAAATCACCAAAAATTATTCCCGGGCGCGGCGCCGCTGCTGCCCACTGCTCCCCTCACCTCCCAGGGGGTGATCAAGGGGATGGGTCAAATGCAGAGGACACATTTCATTACACCTAGTGTGTGTGTGACAATCATTGGTACTTTAACTTAAAGGCCTACTGAAATGATTTTTTTTTATTTAAACGGGAATAGCAGATCCATTCTATGTGTCATACTTGATCATTTCGCGATATTGCCATATTTTTGCTGAAAGGATTTAGTACAGAAAATCGACGATAAAGTTCGCAACTTTTGCTCACTGATAAAAAAAAAGCCTTGCCTGTACCGGAAGTAGCGTGACGTCACAGGAGCTAGGATTCCTCACAATTCCCCGTTGTTTACAATGGAGCGAGAGAGATTCGGACCGAGAAAGTGATGATTACCCCATTAATTTGAGCGAGGATGAAAGATTCGTAGATGAGGAACGTTACAGTGAATGACTTGAGAGGCAGCGATGGACGTATCTTTTTTCGCTCTGACCGTAACTTAGGTACAAGCTGGCTCATTGGATTCCACACTCTCCTTTTTCTATTGTAGATCACAGATTTGTATTTTAAACCACCTCGGATACTATATCCTCTTGAAAATGAGAGTCGAGAACGCGAAATGGACAATCAGTGCCTTTTATCTCCACGACAATACATCGGCGATATGCTTTAGCTACGAGCTAACGTGATAGCATCTTGCTTTAACTGCATATAGAAACAAAAGAAATAAACCCCTGACTGGAAGGATAGATAGAAAATCAACAATACTATTAAACCGTGGACATGTAAATACATGGTTAATGCTTTCCAGGCTGGCGAAGGTTAACAATGCTGTGCTAACGACGCCATTGAAGCTAACTTAGCAACCGGACTGCACAGAGCTATGCTAAAAACATTAGCTCTCCACCTACGCCAGCCAGCCCTCATTTGCTCATCAACACCCGTGCTCACCTGCGTTCCAGCGATCGGCAGAAGGACGAAAGACTTCACCCGATGCGTTTGGCGGCCCGGAGACGTAGGAAGTCAAGGTGAGGTCGGCGGCTTGCGCGGCTAGCGCTCCAACAAAGTCCTCCTGGTTGTGTTGCTGTAGTCCGCTGCTAATACACTGATCCCACCTACAACTGTCTTCTTTGCAGCCTTCATTGTTCATTAAAAAAATCGCAAAAGATGTCCAGAATACTGTGGAATTATGAAATGAAAACAGAGCTTTTTGTATAGGATTCTACGGGGTACCATAACTTCCGTTACTCGGACTTCGTCACGCGCATACGTCATCATACCGCGATGTTTCAGCCGGATATTTCCCGGGAAGTTTTAAATGTCACTTTATAAGTTAACCCAGCCGTATTGGCATGTGTTGCAATGTTAAGATTTCATCATTGGTATATAAACTATCAGACTGCGTGGTCGGTAGTAGTAGCTTTCAGTAGGCCTTTAACTTTAACTTTACACATACAAACTGTAGCACAGAAAAAAGCACATTTAATAAAAAAAAACGTTATTATGGTCTTACCTTTACTTATAAATGAAGTCCATGCGCCGCTGTTGTGCTGGATTAATGCCCGCCGTAGAATACACCCCCTGACGGGAGTGTTATATCAACTAAAGCCCACACTTAAACTTTCCACGTGCAAGATTGAATCTATTTAAAAAAGTTATTTAATAAGAAGCCAAAAAGTGCAAAAACAATAATGTTCGTGTTGGAGGAGTTGTGAATGACTGAAATATGAAATCCGTGCTGCAGTCTGCAAGTGTACCTAATGTTGTGGCCCTGCAGTCATTCACAACTCCTCCAACACGAACATTATTGTTTTTGCACTTTTTGGCTTCTTATTAAAGGCCTACTGAAATGAATTTTTTTAATTTAAACGGGGATAGCAGATCCATTCTATGTGTCATACTTGATCATTTCGCGATATTGCCATATTTTTGCTGAAGGGATTTAGTAGAGAACATCGACGATAAAGTTTGCAACTTTTGGTCGCTGATAAAAAAAAAGCCTTGCCTGTACCGGAAGTAGCGTGACGTCACAGGAGGAAGGGCTGCTCACATTTTCCTATTGTTTACAATGCAGCGAGAGAGATTCGGACCGAGAAAGCGACGATTACCCCATTAATTTGAGCGAGGATGAAAGATTCGTGGATGAGGAACGTGAGAGTGAAGGACTAGAGTGCAGTGCAGGGCGTATCTTTTTTCGCTCTGACCGTAACTTAGGTACAAGGGTTCATTGGATTCCACACTTTCTCCTTTTTCTATTGTGGATCACGGATTTGTATTTTAAACTACCTCGGATACTATATCCTCTTGAAAATGAGAGTCGAGAACGCGAAATGGACATTCACAGTGACTTTTATCTCCACGACAATACATCGGCGAAGCTCTTTAGCTACAGAGCTAACGTGATAGCATCGGGCTCAAATGCAGATAGAAACAAAATAAATAAACCCCTGACTGGAAGGGTAGACAGAAGATCAACAATACTATTAAGCCATGGACATGTAAATACACGGTTAATAATTTCCAGCCTGGCGAAGCTTAACAATGCTGTTGCTAACGATGCCATTGAAGCTAACTTAGCTACGGAACAGCGGCGGCGGAGGGCGTTGTAGCTTTCGACGACACCCCGGCCGCCATCAGAGTTGGCAAGAAACATATATTTCCCCAAAGTTACGTACGTGACATGCACATAGCGACACGCACGTACGGGCAAGCGATCAAATGTTTGGAAGCCAAAGCTGTACTCACGGTAGCGCGTCTGCTATCCATCTCAAAGTCCTCCTGGTTTTGTTGCTGTAGTCCGCCGCTAATACACCGATCCCACCTACAACTTTCTTCTTTGCAGTCTTCATTGTTCATTAAACAAATTGCAAAAGATTCACCAACACAGATGTCCAGAATACTGTGGAATTTTTCGATGAAAACAGAGCTGTTTGTATGGTGACACATTGGTGTACCAATACTTCCGTTGCCTCCGTGATGTCACGCGCGTACGTCATCATACATAGATGTTTTCAACCGGAAGTGTCGCGGGAAATTTAAAATTGCACTTTATAAGTTAACCCGGCCGTATTGGCATGTGTTGCAATGTTAAGATTTCATCATTGATATATAAACTATCAGACTGCGTGGTCGGTAGTAGTGGGTTTCAGTAGGCCTTTAAATAACTTTTTTAAATAGATTCAATCTTGCACATGGAAAGTTTAAGTGTGGGCTTTAGGTGATATAACACTACCGTCAGGGGGTGCATTCTACACCAATTTTGTCAAGAGGAGTGGTCAACAATTCAACCAGAAGCTTGTGGATGGCTACCAAAAGCGCCTTATTGCAGTGAAACTTGCCAAGGGACATGTAACCAAATATTAACATTGCTGTATGTATACTTTTGACCCAGCAGATTTGGTCACATTTTTAGTAGACCCATAATAAATTCATAAAAGAACCAAACTTCATGAATGTTTTTTGTGAACAACAAGTATGTGCTCCAATCACTCTATAACAAAAAAATACAATATATATATATATATATATATATATATATATATATATATATATATATATATATATATATATATATATATATATATATATATATATATATATATATATATATACCGGTATATATATATATCTGTTTTTAGCATTTTTTACAAAACAAAAATTAAAAAGGCCCCACATGTTTTGACTTTTCTGTATGCGGCCCTTGGTGGAAAAAGTTTGGAAAACCCTAGGCCTTGTGTCTAATTTCAAGTCTGTGTGGTATAAAATGAGTCAAATATAGAATGTGTTATTTTTTTATTTTTGTTAAATGTCTGTTTTTTAAGGTTAAGGGTACAAGGAACACATAAAATATTGATGGCAAATTCATAAAATCATAAGGTAAATCACAAACAAGCCTTATAAAACAGCAACATTTGCAGCAACTTCCTGAAAATGCTGCAGCAAATTCAGGCATCTTAGGCAGCAACAATAACAAAAAAAGCCTTTTAAATCCTGGAGGGACTGATTTTATATGATCCGTAAAAGCCTGGAAATAATGCTATGTAATAAGAAATATGTAATCATGCAGCAAGACATTCCAAATATTTTTTGTTATCAAAAGTAAATACCTAAATATCTGGTTGTCACCACAACTTATGATTTCAAAGCAAGTTGTTAATCAATCTGTTAAAATAATTAAATGCATAGGTAATTGTATCATGAAGCAAGTGGCCCTCAGATGTAGCCCGCAATGAAAAGGAGTTTGGCACCCCTGTCTTGGGGGTAGTGTAACAGTGTTAGTCTGAGTCAGGGGCCCAAGCAGGCAGTCCTGCTTACGTATATGAGGGATGAGCTTGGCTCCTGCGCTCCTGGCAGCTTCACAGCTGTGGCGCTCTTCTACATATATGGGGCAGCTGCGGGCCCAGCTGTCGCACGGTGTGAATCACACGACAGCAACGCTGGAAATAGAGACGGCCTAGTAATCTAAGCCTTGCTCAGGCTTCACGTTACCCCCCCCAACCCCGCTCTCCCAGTCGTCCTCAATGGTGCTCGCAGACACATGTGTGCACGCACGCCACAGTTTGGTCCTTTTAGGGACACATGCAGTCATCTGTTTAGCAGCACACTCCTGTCTGGCTTGCACACTGTTTTTTCCATATCAAATTCTATTAATCCATCCATGTGGTTTAAGTAAAGTTGCTATTCTTGGGTGTGAATTGCCCACTATCGCGCTCCTTGAGCTTTAAGAGGACAGGCTGTTCTCTTCGTCTTCGTTTCACCTTCAACATCCGCCTGGAGAGGTAGAATCCAGTACAAGTCTCTAGGGACCTTGGAACAACTGTGCTCAGCAGCACATTATTTATGCAACAGGTGAAGAACACACCACCAATAGAGTTTGTCTCATTAAGTGTTTCCTATGAGACAAAATTCTTGGCTTTTTTTCCAGCGGTGTGCACATTTGGCAGCCTATGTACAGAAGCCTGATCTTGGTTTGTTGTCTCACATTTGCTTATTTTAGTGACCTGCACACCTCAGCAGCTTATTGATCTGTATGTGCAGAGGGCCCTGAGGTTATTAAATATGTAGGGCTCAAGGGGAAACACTATCCTCTCTCCTAATGTGAGATGGGAGTCAGTGTCAGCGCGGCCTGCCTTAAAACCTCAGCTCATGGAGGAGAACAGGTGATTTTGGTAACACATTAATGAGCAACAGTTGCTCTCATTGGCCACAAATGTAAGTACCCCTGGACAATCTACAATAACATCCTATGCATATATTTACCCATATAAATATACTGTTAAATGAATAGCTCTCTTTGTAAAGGTAGGTGTTCTCTATTCAGTTCTTGCATTGAACTGTCAACTCTCCAAAGGTACTGGAGGACAACGATTATGGCCGTGCTGTGGACTGGTGGGGTCTTGGCGTGGTGATGTATGAGATGATGTGCGGTAGGCTGCCGTTTTACAACCAGGACCACGAGAAGCTGTTTGAACTTATCCTCATGGAGGACATCCGCTTTCCACGGACACTTGGTCTGGAGGCACGCTCTCTGCTCTCCGGACTCCTCAAAAAAGACCCCATGCAGAGGTGAGACTCCTTTGAGGTTTGATCAACTGGAAATTGATGAAAAAGCCTTCAATGTATTTATTATCTAGTGTCGTTTGTGATAAAAATTAATGGCATAACGCTAACAAGACACTCCAGAATAATCTAAAATATACTACAGGTATGTATTATTGTATAAAAAGCACCTTTTCTCACCTTTAAAACCAAAACCCTCGCCAAGGAAGACCACCTTTGTCCTGTAGAGGGCAGTTTCCAGTTTACTTGGGTCTGCATTTATCTCACTTTATCCGGTTTCCCACTTCGTTCCAAAGTTTTGTGGAAATTGCTAAATAAATATACTCATGCAGGCAAAGACATAACTTCTCTAATCTGTCATTCAGTTCAGTTGAGCACAGGACACGTTTCATTTCAGTCAGTTGAAATATACTAAATTACAATTGAGGTTTCGTTTGTTTACAGTTAATGAATAATGTCGTCACTGTACTGTGTCACATTTATCTTTGTTGAATGTATTGGCAGCTATGATGTCATGCTTTTTATGTAGGTGATGCAAGCCTGGTCAGGATTTATAGATTCCAACCCTGTCATCGTCAACCAAAATGCGCTGCAGCCTCTTGTGGACAAAAGTAGAACTTCACATTAAGCCTTTTCACCTGCTGTTAAGTTTACTCAATATGATTGTGTAAACTCAACACGCCATTTTAAAGAGTTGTAAGAAAAGAAATAGAAAAGAAATACAAATCTGCATTTATTCTTATCTTTATTCATTAGACATAATGCATCATATTGATTATCCAGGTTAGGCGGTGGTCCTGATGATGCCAAGGAAATTATGCACCACAAGTTCTTCGCTGGGATCGAATGGCAGGATGTTTATGAGAAAAAGGTTGGTTTAAAAGACAAGCTTGTCATCTCACGCTTTCTAGAAATGTATTTTCCTCGCTAACATGTTTTGGTACCATCAAACAGTTGGTCCCGCCCTTCAAGCCCCAAGTTACATCGGAGACAGACACTCGATATTTTGATGAGGAGTTCACTGCACAGACCATCACCATTACGCCACCCGGACAAGGTAAAGCTATTTGACATATTTGTCACAAAAATAGAAAACATTTCAAAATGTATATTGAATGTTATTTAGAACCGTCTCTGTTTCCTGAACAACTCATGCAAGACTTAGATATCATATAAAAAATGTCCTCTTTCTTTTCCAGAGTTTGATTTGATTTGACTTTATTTTTTAACACAGGGAGTGTAATTATGCAAGATTGTAGACTGTGGCTAATTTCAATCTCTCGTCTCTGTGGCAATTAATGCCATATACATAACAACAGAACAGCACCAAACAACAGGACAACAAGGCCACATACATCAATAAAACAATACTCATGACAGACCAGCAATTCCCATTAAGTAACCATAGAAAGTTGGATTTAAGTTTAAGAGTTAGGGTAACAATTTGTTTTAAGACGTTATTTAAAACTCATCAAAGAGGGAGCCATTCGAAGCGCAAGAGGAATATTGTTCCAAAGTTTTGGAGCCACAGTAGTGATAAATGCACGATCTGGATTTTAAACAGGTTTTTGGGACGACAAAATGAAACTGATCAGCTGACCTCAGAGACCTTGTCGGGGCGGTGTGACAAATTATCTAGGGGGTACTTTTTAGGTCTAATTAAGAAATAACTTATTGTGAATTCATAAGGTCTCGCTCTTGAGAGCAGCCTGCCCTCTGCTGGAGAGCTTGGTGGCTAACATTGTTGCAAATACAGTAGCTTACTACAAATCTTAATGTGAGATATTTTATAATGATCCTGTGAATCTTTTTTTTCTTCTTACCATTTAGCAAATCTTTTTTGTTTATTCAGGCTTTCTGTGGGGCATTATGAGTCATTAAATGGATTTTGTGAAAAATTAAGGCCTTAAATGGCATTAAAAAGCATTATACAATGTCTTGAGGAATAAAAACATATAATACAATTGTAGGACTGGGCCGGTAGTCAATTTATTATTCTATTGACGTTACATCCAACTCATGTACGCTCTATGAATATGCGTGGTGGTCAAGCAGTGTCTGTTCTTAATGGCTACTAGGTGACCTTAAGCCTTTCTTGAAGAAAAATACCCCTATGCTTGCCTTGTTTTTGGCTGTACGAACCGTTCAAATCGCGAAAAAGATAAAGGTTTCTTCTGAGTTTCTCGAGAAGTAATCAAGAAGGGCGGAGGAGTGCAACATTTTACAAAAGACCACACACTCCAGTACAAGGTAGCAGAGTTGAAGAACTCACAAGTTTGCAGTGACCACTTTGTTAAAGGTGTGTTTGATATATTTTGCTATACTTTTCTTGTTTAGTATTTTCCATTGAAGTATTATCTTGATATATGTATTTTAAAATTTTAACAAACAGAAACCAGAAAGTCAGAGTCAATGATAATTTGTCAGGAAAGGTACTTCTACGTCTCCCCTCTTGTTTTTTTGTACAGCAATGTGTCAGAGTACATATGATAACAGGACAAAAATCAAACATGGTGATGATTTAGTAATTGTTACTTTGTTAAATAGATATACAGTTACAGGTGTCAGCTGTCGGGTGTTAGTTTGTTTACATGGATGCAAGACGCAAAGTTATGTCATGAAATACCTTACCTTTTTTTAAGTTTTTTTTTTTTTGTCATAAAAAAATACAATCATGTGTGCTTACTTATGGACTGTATCCCTGCAGACTGTATTGATCTATATTGATATATAATGTAGGAACCAGAAATATTAATAACAGAAAGAAACAACCCTTTTGTGCGAATGAGTGTAAATGTGGGAGGGAGGTTTTTTGGGTTGGTGCACTAATTGTAAGTGTGTCTTGTGTTTTTTATGTTGATTAAATACAAAAAATAAAAAATAATTTTTATTTTATTTTTTATTTTTTCTTGTGCGGCCCGGTACGAATCGATCCACGGACCGGTACCGGGCCGCAGCCCGGTGGTTGGGGACCACTGGTCTACATACAACACACAAAGATATGTTTTAAAGGACCAATTTGTTTCAGGCCAGAACAAATTGACAAAACTATTTCAAATAGCTGCAACATAACATACATAAGTAACAAACAGCATAATAACAACATAGCTGTAAACCAAGGAATGCACACACTACATACGCAAAGCCTAACTAGGCGTTTTTTTCTCTCAAGGAATTCTGAAATAAAATAATGTCTGAAGCCCAGAACACTCTACACGTTTCCCCAGTTTTAGTTTAGAGATAAGGAAAGATTGGCCTGGCCCACTAGCATCCCTCTTTATGTTTGTGAACTTTATAGTCTATACATTTAGAGCAGTGGTTCTTAACCTGGGTTCGATCGAACTCTAGGGGTTCGGTGAGTCGGCCTCAGGGGTTCGGTGGAGCCTCCGCCGCGGAGATCTAGACACACCCGACTCATCTTGTAAATTAAAACTTCTCCCTATCGGCGTACTATGGATACCCCCAAACAATGTTCCCTCTAATTTTCCATCTGATTTGCAGGTGTGTAATTTGTTGTGAGTTTATGCACTGTGTTGGTTTTGTTCTTTGAACGGTTCAATTTGTGCACCAGTAAAAAACATATAATTTTGTCTTGAATTGAAAAAAATAAACTTTTAATTTTTCACTAAAGAAGGTTTCGGGGAATGCACATATGAAACTGGTGGGGTTCGATACCTCAAACAAGGTTAAGAACCACTGATTTAGAGTGATGTGATAATCAAACACTCTAGAAGTCTAAAATGAAAGAGCAACATTGTATAAGAGAATTGACAGAGTGTTTTCTTCTTCAGTGCTGAATGATGAGCAGAGGCAGAGTTTGGAGTGTTTTCTTTAGCTCGCTTTCCATTTTTATGTACTCACTGTCCAGGTGCCATTTGAAACCTGGTATCATGCTAATTAGCTGCCTGAAAGCGGGTGACTCCACTGTAGAAATAGCCTGCATGTTTTCTAGCACACACGTTGTAATGGCTCTATCAATGTTGTCCTGGCTAGCAGTGCCTCGCTAAAATCCAGCCGCTGTTGCTTAGGAGGTGAAGTGTCTCTTTTTACTAGCTTCGTCGAAGCATGTTGCTTTTGTAGCTGTTTCAGCAGATTTGAATTGCTATTTTGGGCAGTAGGTAGGATCTTTGATCCAAGACACAACTTACATTTAACTAAAATGTTCTTTTCTTTGTGCTTGACAAAAGAAAAGTAGTGAGAATATCTCCATGTTAAGAAACTCGGCTTCGCCGTGATGTCTTGTTAGTAAACACAGACACGCCCCCTCCCACACACACACACACACACACACACACACACAGAGCGCGCCTCACCTCCGTCGCCTCTTCTGCAGCGCTCCAATAAAACACACTCAGATAAATGACCTTAACAACTACTTTGCGAGGTTTGAGGCACTTAACACCACTCCGGCGAGAAAATCCATCCCTCGCCCTGAGGAGCAGCCGCTCAACCTGGAAATAGCGGATGTCCGGAAAACCCTGAGGAGAGTGAACCCCCGGAAAGCACCGGGACCTGATGACATTCCGGGCAAGGTGCTTAAGGGATGTGCAGACCAGCTGGCTGGGGTTCTCACAGACATCTTCAACATCTCGCTGACCCAGGCTGTGGTACCATCATGCTTTAAGACGGCCACAATCATTCCAGTGCCTAAAAAACCCACAATCTCCTCCCTCAATGATTACCGCCCCGTTGCACTCACCCCCATCATAATGAAGTGCTTCGAGAGGCTGGTAAAGGAATATAATGTCTCCAGACTTCCCCCCACACTCGACCCATACCAGTTTGCTTATTGCCCTAACGGCTCCACAGAGGACGCCATCTCCTCTGCACTCCACCTGAGCTTAGAACATCTGGAAGGAAAGGACACACACGTGCGGATGTTGTTTCTGGACTTCAGCTCAGCATTCAACACCATCATCCTGCAGCACTTGGTGAGCAAACTGGCCCCCCTTGGATTCAGTACCCGCCATGCAACTGGCTGCTTGACTTCTTCACAGACAGACCCCAGTCTGTGAGAGTAGGCAACAACACCTCCAGTGCCATCTCCCTGAGCACCGGCTCCCCCCAGGGCTGCGTCCTGAGTCCGCTGCTGTTCAAGTTGATGACCCATGACTGCTGCGCCATGTCCACTACTAACCATATTGTGAAGTATGCGGACGAGACAAGAGTAGTGGGCTTCATCCGTGACAACAACGACATGGACTACAGGGAAGAGGTGAAACATCTGGTTGACTGGTGCAGAACCAACAACCTGGTCCTGAATGTCGACAAGACCAAGGAGATCATCGTTGACTTCAGGAAGCAGCAGTCCAGCTACGCTCCACTCTTCATCAACGGCACAGCGGTGGAGATGGTAAGCAGCACCACGTTCCTGGGGGTGCAGATAACTGACAATATAACCTGGTCCCTACACACCGGAGCTCTTGTAAAAAGAGCTCAGCAGCGCATGCACTTTTTGTGTTGGATGAAAAGAGCACAGCTCCCTCCCCCCATTCTCACCACATTCTACAGAGGCACTATAGGGAGCCTGCTGACCAACAGCATCTCTGTCTGGACTGGAGCCTGCAATGCCTCAGACTGGAAGTCTCTCCAGAGAGTGGTGAGGACGGCAGAAAAGATCATCAGGACTCCCCTTCCTCCTATCCAGGAGATCGCAAAAAGCCGCTGCCTGACCAGGGCTCAGAAAATCTGCAAAGACTCCTCCCACCCCCACCAAGGACTGTTTTCACTGCTGGGCTCTAGGAAGAGGTTCCGCAGCCTCCGAAGCAGAACCTCCAGGTTCTGTAACAGCTTCTTCCCTCAGGCCGTAAGACTCTTGAACGCATCATAATTATCCCCTCAACTCCCCCCAAAATGGATTAACTCGCTGGAATAAAAAAGACAATATAACATACATCCATAAACGTGTATACATATGAAAAAGTGCAATACATTTATCTGTACAGTAACCTATTTATTTATTTATATATGCACCTTATTGCTTTTTATCCTGCACTACCAGGAGCTAATGTAACAAAATTTCGTTCTTATCTGTACTGTAAAGTTCAAATTTGAATGACAATAAAAAAGGAAGTCTATGTCTAAGTCTACTACATAAAAAATTACGTAAAATAACGCAGTAACGCATCATGTAGTAACGGTAACTGAGTTACTGAATATAAAAAATAACGCGTTAGATTACTATTTACCGCCGAAAGTAACAGTGTTACAGTAACGTGTTACATTGTGACGCGTTAGTCCCAACACTGGTAATAACAGCGTTACTAAATTACAGCATTTAGTGAACACGTTCGACGAAACTTGCTGTCAGCCACAACTCATGCTATTCACTCCACACATAGAATGCTAAGAAAGCAAAGTGTCTTGTCGGTGTCTGTTGTAACTTTAATCTTTCAATGGCACACAAAAAAGAAAAGCAATAATTATTATTATTTTGCTTGGTAGATAATTCCTTACTTTATTCCAGAGGTGGAATAAAGTAATACTGAATGATGTCGGGGGATACTTTGACAAATTGTGTACATTCAAAACACTAAAACCAATACAATGTCCATCCATCCATCCATTTTCTACCGCTTGTCCCTTTCGGAGTCACGGGGGGTCGCTGGAGCCTATCTCAGCTGCATTAGGGTGCAAGGCGGTGTACACCCTGGACAAGTCGCCACCTTATCACAGGGCCAACACAGATAGACAACATTCACACTCACATTCACACAATGTATGACAATCAATTCATGCTGAACGAAGAAAACATCCACATATTAGCTTTGTGTTATCGCTAACAAAACAAATTATTATAACATCTGTTCTAACTTGAGATCTTTTATTTCTTCTTAGTATGCTTTACTTTCACCAACAAAGCCTTTTTGACCAAATACATTAAGAGGCAAAGGTGGTCAGCCATTTTGTTTTTCAGGGTCCCATTTTTGGTAGGATTTGGGCCAGTTGCATTTTTTCTTAGTTTTTTGGTGCAATGTTAAAGTTAAAGTACCACTGATAGTCACACACACACTAGGTGTGGTGAAATTACCCTCTGCATTTGACCCATCCCCTTGTTTCACCCCCTGGGAGGTGAAGGGAGCAGTGAGCAGCAGCGGTGGCCGCGCTCGGGAATCATTTTGGTGATTTGACCTCCAATTCCAACCATTGATGCTGAGTGCCAAGCAGGGAGGTAACGGGTCCCATTTATATAGTTTTTGGTATGACTCGGCTGGGGTTTTATAATCCTTATTGTGTTTATTTGTTCTTTAAAATGTGTTGTGGGCCAATAAAATATGAGCTTTGGACACCCCTGCTTTATTCTTTAAAAAAATGAGACGTAAATGTTACACCCCTATTACACGGCTATTCAACTGGCGGTACGGGGGAAAAATCTGTCCGGAATGACACCATGAGTTCAGTTAAAAATTTGGCAGACATACATTTTTTCAGCAAAATTCTAAAAGCAATCAAGTGCTCATGTTCTATTGAGGAACTTGGACCACTGTTAACACATCGGTTGATACTTACATTGACATTTTAACCCTGCTAGCTAACATAGAACACCTGGGTCCAAAGAGGCATTCCTCCAGGCAATCCTTTATACTTTTTGACAATTTTTTTCCCCTGATGTGATTTATGTAACTAAGGTGTTTACAGGTAGGAAAAATGGTCGATTCTCCAATGCATTATAGTTAGAACATGGGTGATTCATGAATCGATGGACAAATGTTAAAATATTAATTATGTACGTATGTTAAAGTAATACAGAGGGTTCTAAAATGTGGCGTTATTGCTAATGTTCTCTGAACGTTAGTTGTAGTTTTGGTTCTTACAAACCATAGGACAACTATTAGCTAACATTCTTTTAACTTTATGTGTTAGCTGGCTTTGCGCGGACACACACAGAGGAGGAAAGGACAAGCTATGCAATAAAAGCTTAAATGTTTTGTACACTTCAACAGAAAGCTAATCGGAACCGCGATACAGCAGACAGTAACCAGCTAAGAAGAGAACATTAGCAAGTAAATTAATAAATCAGGAGAGACAATAATATCCATATCATGTGTCTGAGCCGCAAGTTTATGGTGACTGGGGGAAAAGTATCTGAACATTCTGTGGTTTTCGAAGGCACAAAAATTTGATCATGGATACCTGCTTACCAAGTAGGGATGTGTATTTATTTTTTCACTTAGCAGGCAGCTACAGTTCTCACATATCTAGTTGTCCATTTGTATATCTATGCTGTGCGCACTGCCATTCAAAAAACGTAAATGACGCATTACTGCATAAATCAGTAACCAAACAAGGAGCCTTGGAGACCTACTATTAAAATTATTATTATTTAAATGGAATACATTTACAATGTATAATACTGTACATTATACTAACAATAGTAATATACGATATAATAATTGTCATACTTGCCAACCTTGAGAACTCCGAATTCGGGAGATGGGGGAGTGTTGGGGGCGTGGTTGGGGGGGCGGGGTTGAGGTGCAGGCAGCATACCCCCTCTCCTTCGAGCTTTTCTGGATGAAATGAAATTCTTTTTTCCAATCATTTTTGAACTTGCAAGCGTATTTATTCTTCTTACTCGTCATCGCCATGTCTCTTCTTCGTTCTTCTGCTTCGTCTCCTTCTTGTTGTGTGTGCAGTTGTGCACTGAGCTCCAAAAGCCGTAGATGTTATTGTATCGTCCCGGAAGAGTTAGTGCTGCAAGGGATTCTGGGTATTTGTACTGTTGTGTTTATGTTGTGTGACGGTGCGGATGTTCTCCCAAAATGTGTTTGTTATTCTTGTTTGGTGTGGGCTCACAGTGTGGCGCATATTTGTAACAGTGTTAAAGTTGTTTATATGGGCACCCTCAGAGTGACCTGTATGGCTGTTGACCAAGTATGCCTTGCGTTGTCATTAAACCAGTTAAAAGATCATACAACGTGTCAGCATTTCTTGACATCTTCAAGTAAAGACCATTGTTGAACCCGTCCAACGCTACATTATCATGTGACTGGGCCGGCACGCTGTTTATATGGAGGAAAAGCGGACGCTTGGACAGCATGCGGCTGTTAAGGGGTGAAGGTTTCAGGTGAGAGAGAGGACGTTAAAGGCAGTATCTTTAAGGCACGCTCCCAATATTGGAAATCGGGAGAAATCCAGGAGAATCGTTGCCCCAGGAGATTTTCGGGAAGGGCACTGAAATTCGGGAGTCTCCCGGGAAAATCGTGAGGGTTGGCTAGTATGATAATTGTAGGTGTATGAATAAACGATTTATGATCAAATCATAATTGAATAGTGACGTGCCCAAAGATAACACCCTCTAAAGGTGTTGCTGTAGCTTATTTGCTTCGGGTGGATTCAGGGGTCATTTGTTCAACTTATTTAGTTAAGCTAGTAGAGTTCCTCAAGGTTCCGTTTTAGGTATTTTCTTTTTCAACCTTTAGGCTATTCAACTTGGTAGGCTATGAGTTCAGTTAAATAAACTTGTGAGAAATTCACATTTTTGCAGCAGATTCTTAAACACGCTATGGAGTACTGTCATAGATATGACCTTTGACAAGCTTTTTTGCAGAAGGTCCTTAAAAACAGCAAAGCGCTCCTGTAACTCTAACAAAATAAATAGAACACAATCAAATGTGAATTGTAGAGGTTCTCCGGAATATAGAAAATAAGAAAAATAGTGAAAGGCTTTCTGGAAATGTGACCCCCAAAACAATGAAGTTGAATATCCCTGCTCTATAAAGTTTGGTAATTAGTTACATATCATGTCATTACTTCACATTTGGCTCAAGTTGTTTTTTTTCCTGCACCTTTCTCCAGACGACAGCATGGAGTCTTTCGACAGCGAGCGGAGACCCCACTTCCCTCAGTTCTCCTACTCTGCCAGTGGGGTGGCCTGAACCACACTTCCGCATTCCTCTGGTCCCTCCGTCAACTCCTTCGACCTATGACCTCTTCCCCTTCCACCTGACTGCACCCTCTATAAAGACTGGCTCGTCCTCCTAGCGTTCTCTGCGGAACATCACCTCACCTCATCACCCAGCCTGTGTTCTGCAGGAAGCAGGAAGGGCAAGGGTACACAAACAGAGCCGTTTTTTGTTGTTGTTTTTTTCCTGTGCAAGCGCGCCCTTAACACTAGTCTTCATCTTCCGATTGTCATGTTGTCTAGCGTGCAGACACACACACACACACACAACGTTAACTTTGATGCAAAAATTGGGCCACTGCCATGAGTTTCAAGAAGGGCTGTTATTTTGTCTATCCTATTTGAACAGGAATCAATCATTTCAAGTGGAAATAATAAATAGTACCATGGACTAAAAATATACAATAATTCAGTGTGTGTGTGCGTGCGTGCGTGCGTGTGTGTTGCTTGTCTTCTCTTCAAATCAAAACCAAACCTTTCAAGACATTTACAGAGTCTCAAAAGTGAATGTACCGTCTGAAATAAAGTTAATGTTTCCTGCATGTACACAACACCTCAGTGACTGTAATGAATCAGTTGTGCGAAAGGCAAAGAGGGTTTGATTCTTGTTAAGGTAAACCTCAAGAGTGTTTGCACACAAAGATGTTTCTAGTTCTCGTTGCCTTCCTTTTTTTCCAGAATGCTGCACAGCAAACACCTCTCGTGGTTACCCTTCCGATCCGAATCGGCCGGGCCCTGGCTGACCCCTCAGAACCTCTTCTCTCTTGTAGATTTTCCTTCTAGTAAAGTATTGGGTGTTTCCCATCCAGTGCTTCCTCTGCAGCCTCAGTGAGGTCACTTCAACATGATATGTTTCTGTAGTAACACAAAGTGGGCTTCAGGGGAAAACACCAATTTGCGTCTTACAGGGGATTTATGTCCCTTTGCCAACTCCTTATTTATATGAGACCAGCATTTACCTATTTTTAACACGTTTTAATGTGCCAATGAAATGCACCTTGCTGCCCCAAAATGATTGTATTTGGACTTTGTATTTGTGGTTGGTAAAGACTAAATTACTGTGTGATATTCAATTGTTGTGGATGAATTCAAACATTTTTAAAAACAAGGCTGGGTCTAAACCAGCACACTTTGAAGTGTGATGAGGTTTCCAATGTGATTAAAATGACAGATAATCATTTTTTAAAAGTGCATTATGCCTTATTGAATGTAACGGTTTTTATTCTATGTTTTCACTTAAAATGTTTTTGTTTTGTTTTAATCTGATTGTTGCTTATTCCTAATGCACATCCCCTTTTTCCTGTCACCTTCTGAAAAATAGGGAAAGTAATTTTGTATTTTTTATTTGTATTGCAACTTTTTTTGTACCATCCCTACAATAAGATTCGCAAGACTGAGGACACCAGCTTTAGTAAACAAATAATATAAACTTTGTACACTGTTTTTACTTGTTTCTTTCAAACTGATTGAATAAAAGGTCTTAACAATGCATTGTGCAGACTTATTTTTGCATAGGAATTACACAATGTTCAGGTGAGCAGGTTTTCCTCTTAATGGACAACTGAACTTTAGAGTAGTCAGTGTACAGCTTGGATGGCAGAGAATAGTGACTGTCAGCATGGTTATGTGGTGTGTAGTGGTTCTGCAAATCTGGGGACAGCTCAGGGAGAAGCACTTCTTGTAAAGATGGCGTCATTGTCCGGGGTTGCACAAGCGCTGTCATCACTGGGGAGTTCTGGTTCAAAATGTAACAATTGTGATATTTTGAAGCAGGATCCCCTCTCTAGGCTGTATGATAGTTTTACAACATAAGGAGTTCGAACACACCTCAGTTCAGTTCACAAATGTATTTTAAACACAACAGACATTGGAGGTCTTCAACAACTCAGTCCACAGAAGAAAATGTATGTAGATTTATACTTTTTCTTAAATATATTTGTATTCCCAGCGCAATGTTCACACATAACTTAAATTCATTCAAATACACAGTTTATAAAAAGTAGTGAAATGTTACTGTACCTTCTAGGTTTAAAATAAAAACATGAAAAAATTATTGTATTCATGTTACCATTTAATAGCAATTAGCACTATATACTTGACGGCTAGCGATTAGTGGAGATAGTTTTCAGCCAGAAAATAGTGCACTGGTTGCTATCGCTTGCTATACTGTATTATTTTAATATCTTAGTATTGCACAATAAAAAGGTACCTTTAGTGAAGTATATTTATATAGCACTCTTCTTTAGAGACTCAAAGCGCTTTACATAGTGAAGCCCAGTGTCTACATCTTTAAGTTACATTTAAACCAGTGTGGGTGCCACTGGGAGCACGTGGGTAAAGTGTCTGGCCCATGGACACGACGGCTATGACTCGGATGGCGGAAGCAGAGATCGAACCTGGCCGCCCAACCAACCAAGCCACGTCGCCCCTTAAGGATTGTCTTTTATTGACAATGATGTCATAAAGAAGAAGTGGAAGCAGATGGCAAACTGTTCACTGTGAGGGTCACTCACTTGTGTAGTCAGCTGCAGTGCATAACAGTGCAATACATTTGCAAACATTTCTTAAAATACATTTTCACACTGATGTATTGTGTGCAGAATTTTGAAGACAAAAATAAATGTACTCCATTTTGGAATAAGGCTGTAACATAAATTGTGAAAAAAAAAAATCAAGCGCTGTGAATACTTTCCGAATTCATTGTATTCGGTATTATTTTCAGAGGACAGTAAATCTATATACGTTGTAAAGTAACAACTCTATAGTATGTCAAGGTTTCAATTCAATAGGATACAATATAATGCTGTACATGCGCAGATGTGAGGGGGAGTGAGACATTGTATGCATGTCCTTATAGAAACAACTCCCCCAGTCTAAGTTCACCGTGTTCTTCATGGTGTTTTTGCACCTGTACCAATTTTTTCCTCAGAATTTTCAACTAACTTGAAGCGTTTAGTCAAGAGGATTATTTGTGATGTATACATGCTCGTTCTATTTTGGGTTCAAAGCTAAACAAAGAAAACAATCTGAAGTTGACCTAGTTGTATTTTTAAGTTATTATGCCATGATTTTACGCGTCCGGCCCACGTGGGAATAGATTTTCCTCCATGCGGCCCCTGAGCTAAAATGAGTTTGACACCACTGTGTATAGCAAATATAAATCGGGGCGGTATGGCGTAGTGGGTGGAGCGGCCGTGCCAAAAACCTGAGGGTTGCAGGTTCGCTCCCCGCCTCTTGACATCCAAATCGCTGCCATTGTGTCCTTGGGCAGGACACTTCACCCTTGCCCCCCGGTACTGCTCACACTGGGGCCGTAGGCGCAAACTGGCAGCCTTGCTTCCGTCAGTCTACAGCAGGGCAGCTGTGGCTACAAATGTAGCTTACTACCACCAGGTGTGAATGAATGATGGGTTTCCACTTCTCCGTGAGTTCTTTGAGTATCTAATAATAGAAAAGCGCGGTATAAAATCTAATCCATTATTATTATTATTATTATTATTATTATAAATCAATTAGACCAGGGATTCTCAAACTGTGGTAAGAGTACCACTAAATGGTATATTAAGTACAATGTTTTATTTTCCTATATTCAAGGACGGTGTTACTATTCAAACTGTGTGTAATGTTACGGTGTCCAACATATTTGTTCAATAAAACCTCTGCCTTTTTTTTAATGAATACTTAGGCTACTGTATTTCAATGCTGGTCATTATAGTGGTACTTGGAGAGCCAAGTGTTTTCTGAGGGGGTACTTATTGAAAAAAGTTTGAGAACAACTGAATTAGACAAAATATTTGTGTAAAAATCTATGTGATCTCCGCCTACAGACAAAAATGTCTGACTTTGTGAGACAAATGCACTCACAAAGGCTCTGACTATGTCTCCGCAGGCCCACTCAGGGTGCTTGTCTGGGGCGCTGCAGCTGGTCTGACACAGGTAGGAGGCTGTCCCCCTTGCCTCAGCCAGATGGTACAGTTTCTAGAGCAGATGTTGACAGCCAGGCCTTGCAGTCTGTCTTTTGCCAGATGTGGTGCGCAGTGCCAACACAGCAAGCCTTGGACCGATGAGGCCCGGCTCACCTGACTCCAGATGTATGGCCCCCCTAAAAAAACACCCGGATGATATTATGCTGGAGTGGTTTGCGTGTGTGTGCAACCACCACAGCAACATGACATCAGTAAAAAACTGTATCCATACGTTACTGATTATTACACAAAAAGATATACTGTATATGACAAAATACTGCATCCTTCCGGGAAGTTGCATTGAAGAACGTGAAACGTCTTCAATATTTAAGGCATTCTTGACAAACTGTCACAATTTGAAGTTCACAAGTTGAATTTCACTTCTACAAGGAGCCTTCAATGTTGACTTATGAATCGTATGAGAAAACAATGAACTGGTTTGACGTATTGACTCATTTTAATACTAGAGTACAGTGTATTTGAGTTTGAGTTTGAGTTTATTTCGAACATGCAAGCATACAACATGATACATCACAATTTCCAGTTTCTCTTTTCAACATGTTCGAAAAGGAGTAGGAAGAAGCAGAGCTTATTTAATCCTACCCATTTTCTTTACATAACAATTGCAAAACTTTTTGTTCACTTCCTGTTCACAATTTTTTTCACAATAAACTCCATAAGTAATCACAATAAAAATAAACAAATAAATAATAGTAAGAATCTAATAATAATAATTGGTGAAGTAAGTCATATTTCATATGATGAGATAAGTAAGATTACTTTAAGAATGAATGAATGGATGGATGAAATAAATTGAGAATGTTTGTCATGGTTCTTCTTCTTTGTACTTTGTAAACACTTTAAGTTTGAAGAGTTTCTTGAAGTGTATCATGTTAGTACATTGTTTGATTGCTTTGCTTAATCCATTCCATAATTTAATTCCACATACTGATATACTGAAGGTCTTAAGTGTTGTACGTGCAAACAAATGTTTTAAATTACGTTTTTCCTCTAAGATTATATTTCTCCTCTTTTTTTGAGAAGAATTGTTGTATATTCTTGGGTAGCAGGTTATAGTTTGCTTTGTGCATAATTTTAGCTGTTTGCAAATTCACTATGTCATGGAATTTCAGTATTTTTGATTCAATAAATAAAGGGTTTGTATGTTCTCTATATCCAACATTATGTATTATTCTAACTGATCTTTTTTGTAACACCGTTAATGAATGAAGTGTACTTTTGTAATTATTTCCCCATATTTCTACACAGTAGCTCAGATATGGTAACACTAGTGAGCAGTAGAGAATATGAAGGGATTTTTGGTCTAGAACATGTTTTGCTTTATTCATTATTGACGTGTTTCTTGCAACTTTATGTTGTATATTTTTTACGTGAGATTTCCAGTTCAATTTATCATCAATCATTATACCTAGAAATTTGGTTTCATTTACTCTTTCAATTTCTATTTCGTCTATTTGTATTTGTGTTTGACTTTCTCTTCTACTATTACCAAATAGCATTATTTTAGTTTTACTAAGATTCAACGATTGTAGCTTAAGTATACCCACAACATGTGGTTTTAAGTTATTAAGTTGATGTTTTACATGTGTTTTTTTATATTGAGATTAAAGCTTTTTTGTAAAAAAGTTTTTTTTTTAATCAACCAAAATGCCATTAGTGCTACGCATCTTTAACCTCAGTACATCCATCCATCCATTTTCTACCGCTTGTCCCTTCCGGGGTCGCGGGGGGTGCTGGAGCCTATCTCAGCTGCAATCGGGCGGAAGGCGGGGTACACCCTGGACAAGTCGCCACCTCATCGCAGGGCCAACACAGATAGACAGACAACATTCACACACTAGGGCCAACACTAAATTGGCCATAGTGTGTGAATGTTGTCTGTCTATCTGTGTTGGATTTCCTCTAATAATATGAACTGAATAAATGGGCCCAGAGCGCTCTCTAGTGGTCATTTTGTATTTTTTTCGGCACATATGGGTTGGATAAAAAATGTTTTAATATACACGCATTATACATTTACGTATAGGACTTTTGACAACTAAGACGTTGTCATAAATAAAAGTAGGCCGTGTCTGTTGCAGGAGTCACGTTTAGTCATCGTTCCAGTTCCCAAAAAGAACTGCCCCAGTGAGCTGAACGACTACAGACCAGTGGCGCTCACCTCTCATATAATGAAGACAATGGAGCGGCTCTTTCTCAGCCTCCTCAGACCACAGGTGCAACATGCCCAGGACAGCCTGCAGTTTGCGTACCAGGCAGGCGTTGGTGTGGAGGATGCTATCCTTTACCTGCTGCACCGAGCCCACTCACACCTGGATAAGGGAAATGGCGCTGTGAGGATCCTGTTCCTGGACTTCTCGAGTGCCTTTAATACTATCCAGCCCCGCCTACTCCAGGACAAGCTGGACAGAATGCGAGTGGATCCCTGCCTGGTTGCCTGGATTTCAGACTACCTCACCGATAGGCCACAGTACATCAGACTGAAGAACATCACATCTGACACTGTGATCAGCAGCACCGGAGCACCGCAGGGAACGGTGCTGGCCCCTCTTCTCTTCACCCTGTACACCGCTGACTTCTGCTACAACTCAGAGCTGTGTCACATCCAGAAGTACGCGGATGACACAGCTATCGTCGGGTGCATCAGGGACGGCGGAGAGGAGGAGTTTCGGAGGCTGGTGAGGGACTTTGTTGTCTGGTGCCACAGGAACCTCTTGCAGCTCAACCCTTCAAAGACCAAGGAGCTGGTCATTGACTTTGGGAGGTCGAGTCCAAGGTCACAACCTATTGTGATCGAGGGAGTCGAGGTACAGACCGTGGACTCATTCAAGTACCTCGGGGTGTGGGTGGACAACAAGCTGGACTGGACTGTTAACACGGACCACTTGTACAGGAAAGGACAGAGCAGGCTGTACTTCCTGAGGAGGCTGCACTCCTTCAACGTCTGTAAAAAACTATTGTGGATGTACTACCAGTCTGTGGTTGCCAGTGTTCTGTACTACATCGTAGTGTGCTGGGGGGGCAGTATATCTAAGAAGGACAGCTCCAGACTGGAGAAACTGATCAGGCGGGCCGGTTCTACGATCGGACTAAAACTGGACTCACTGGTGACGGTGGCAGAGAAGAGGACTGTGGAAAAACTAGTGAGCATCCTGGATGATGCCAGTCACCCTCTGCATACCGTTATCAGTAGCCAGAGGAGCCTGTTCAGTGCTAGACTGCTTCATCCCAAGTGCAGGACTAATAGACTAAAAAACTATTTTGTCCCACACGCCATTAGACTGTACAACTCCTCTCTGGGAGGGGGGAGGGGGGGTACTAGAATGACGGGGGATGCAAAACAATAACAGTGTAATACGTTTTCATAACATGGTCACTAATGCGTAGTTTCTCTTGTTATATTATTATTTTACTGTTATATTTGTATTCTCATTGATGCTTTTTGTTTTTATTCTATTGTAATATTTTTCTATTTTGTTTTCATTTATACCCCCATTATTTACTTTTTTAAATTCGATCTCAATTCTGTACACTGCTGCTGGAATTTTAATTTTCCTGAGGGAACTCTCCTGTAGGAATCAATAAAGTACTATCTATCTATCTATCTATCTATCTATCTATCTATCTATCTATCTATCTATCTATCTATCTATCTATCTATCTATCTATCTATCTATCTATCTATCTATCTATCTATCTATCTATCTATCTATCTATCTATCTATCTATCTATCTATCTATCTATCTATCTAACCAGCAATCAAGCATTGTTTAAATTGTAAAAAAATATTTATTATTTAAGAAGTCAGTTTTGACACAAAACGTAATTGATGTTGTAATTTCATAAAAGTTTGTATAACCTGCGCTTCCGTCAAAATGAATAAACAAAAGTCCTCGCTGGTTAAGATAAAGATCGTCTATTAATAGTAATGATCAACCTATAGTAAAAAATATGTTTTAGATCTAACTAAACAGGACTGTGTACGCTGCTTTGTGGTACAACGTGATTTATAATAAGAATAATAATATAAAAATGTATAAAAATAATAAATAACAGAAAACATCCTCGTGGTTTGTTACTTTAGAGTTTAGATCGTGTAATTGCAATTGTATGATGTTTCGTGTGTGGATTCAAAAAATAAGTATACGTCAACCTTTTTTTTAAATAAAATAAATAAACATAAAACGTGAGCAGCTGTCACACTAGTCAAACGACTGCGTTCTTTTTAGATGTACAAATTCAGCATCAGAGTGAGACCTCCTACCTTCACGAGCATCGTGGCGCATTTGACCCAAGCTACGTCACCGTGTGGGGAGGCGAGGCGTCGGAGTTTCGCCCGGTTGTCATTCCCCGAGGGAAAAAAAGTAGGTGTGAGTGAAAATTACCTGGCCTCGGACACCTGGTGCTCGTCACATACATGTCGGTCGTCGAATTTCATTCCCCCAAAGACTCTCAACGCTGGCTTCACTCAGGAGTAGGACGGAGAAGGCTTTACAGGTACGTTCATGCTCGGGGGGAATATACGGAAACGCTGGTTCGGTCCCGACTTAAGTTCATGACCGTACAAGTCTACTATAGTGAAACAGTCAACTAAAATAAGGAAGCACGTTGATCTGTTTAGAATGTGGCAAAAAAGTGGTCCAGTCGCAAATGTCACAGGAAGAAAAAAACCGCCAGCACTGTTAGTTTCCTTTTTAGCTGAAGTTCCACGAAAGCCTCACACTACTAAAAGCTTTCTGCAATGCCTAGTAATTAAAGGCTCTCACGGTCTAGAAGTTTAGTGTCATTTTATTTAATATTCTGAATGGGTTGTGGTCGCTATACTGTACATCTGCTTACCACTTACCTGCAATATTTGTCGCCATTGCACAGAATATGTTCACTATACATGCTGTTTAGTAGTAACCGACAGACCGGAAGTGTTTGGATAAACAGGTCTAACCAAGGTGAGACGAGCACTTCCGCTCATTATTCTCGACATGTTGCCAGGTGTCTTCCTCAGGTGTTCACCTCAATGAATGTGGTACTTCTCTTTTTTGTTGTTGACGTCCTAGGATGCCAAGAAAATCCTGACTCGCAGCAGCACCAGGATGAGCGTGACGTCATGGTTTCTGGTCAGCAGCTCAGGCATGCGCCACCGGTTGCCACGGGAGATGATCTTTGTGGGTCGGGATGATTGCGAACTTATGCTGCAGGTGTGTGTGTGACTTTGTGTGTTTTACTTAGTGCATGTTGGCCGAGCTTGACTCAGGAAAAGAGGTGAACCATGTTTGGTGCAATCCTTTCAAAATGGTTACATGTCTGATGGGGCAGCCTTAACCTGTCAGTTGCTAGGCACTAAAACAGTGCTATTGAACTGGCAGCCCGAGGGCCAAATCCGGGATGACACCATACCAGCCTCCGAATTCAGTTTTCCGGCAAATTCCTAAAAACACTGGAGTGCTCCAGTTTTGTAGATTAACTTGGACGGCTGTCAAGACATTCGCAGATTCTTGCGTTGACATTTTACCCTTGCTAGCAAACCCAGAACACTGTGGTCCAAATTTGAGATTTACATAACTGAATGTTCTTCAGGGCACCCCTTTCAAGGTGACCTACTATGCAAAACTAACCTTTCTTACCTGATGGTACTCTCCTTTGTGTATTTGAGATCCCCATGAGTCCCGAAAGTGCAGGCATTGCGGAGATATCTATAAAACAATCTTGCTTTCCTTCATACTTCAGCCAAACGAATTTGTGGGAGTTTGTTCTGAATCGTGACGTTTTCTGACCTGTAACGTCAGCGGGTAGAAATTTACCCAAAGACTTATGCGTGAGTCCGCCATTGTATTATGACTCAATAAGCTCCTTCTTTTTTCTACCCCCTTGTTGTGGGGCAGACTGGCTCGTACATGCACGTGCATCCTACGCTGTAGACTCCATAAGGAAGCGCTAAAAACTGATTCATGGATGACGGGGAGAAGACCCTGTCAACGTGGAGGCACGTTAATAAGACCGGCCACAAAAGGACGTATCCTGAAGAGACTGTTAGAAAGTGGCTTGAAGACTGTCTGTAAAACATAATCTGCAACGTTTCGACCAAAGAACCACCATTACATGTTATGTAGACCCCAAGGAAGTGTTTTAAATTTAGAAAAAAATTATTATAGCTCTCGTTTAAGTTCTCTCCTTATTAGCAGTCAGAATTTTTTTTTCCGTAATGTCATTTCTTTTAACTAAGGTGTTCCTGTAGCTTGCGCACTTTAATTACAGCCAGTAGTCATTCATTCAACTTATTTAGTTGAATTAGTAGTGTTCCTCAAGGTTCCATTTTCAGTCCTCTTTGTAATCATTTTAATTCAACTGGTGGCCTGCGAGTTTAGTTAAAAAAACTTCAAGTTCTGAGAGACTTGTACTTTTGCTGCAGATTCTTACAATATCTATGACAGAGAAAAGATCTCTGACTAGCTTTTTTTCAGAAGGTCCTTAAAAACAAAGACCAAAGTCAAAATGTCTACTGGTTTGTTGTAATATACAAAATAAGACAAATAGTGAAGGGAGAAGTCAGGCCTCCCGGTCCTTAGCTTTCTGGAAATCTGACCCCATAAACAATTTAGTTGAATATCTTTGCTTTAGTATATACAAAACGCTCTGAAACTGTTGACCAAGCTCATAGTTGGATTAAAACGTTGCTGTGGTTCACATGCTTGCCAAACTGCTTTCAGGAATAAATATCTCATTTTGCTAAATGCTTCCTTACTCAGCGTGTAAACCTCCAAACTACTTTTACAATTTATAAAATATTTTCTTTGAGTATTTTTCAACATGCTCCATATTCTTCTCCATATTCTCTGTGTACTAGAGAGACTATCCTGTCGTGTCAAATAACACTGGCCCCTCCAACTTGCGTGTTTGGAATTACCGAGACAACTGTTGTCCAAAGAGTTTCCAAGTCTCTAGACTAGCAATTAGACCACATATCTGCCTTTGTTGTTTTTTTTGTCTCTAGTTTTCTGTTGTGCCGAAACCGTCAGGTCTGACATTGAGGAATGTGTTAGTGTTGCAGCTCAGTTAACCTAATCAAAAACGTAAACTGTTTAATTAACCCTCAGCCTCAGGCAAGCATGCCATTCACCAGAAAGTTGACAGAGCAGATAGGACAAGAGACAATGTGCATCAGAGCGGCTTTTTCCCTCCAGATAAAAGGCCTATTGAAGGGTGTCGACAATTTTGCCTGGTAGTCTGTTGTCATGATTATTGTGATGTGGGGGCCCTGAGTGGTCAATGAAAAGAGAACAGAAACAGTGAATGTTTGCTTGTACAGTAATTAAAACAAGCATATTTACCCTGGGAGAAAAAAGAAATGTATTAAAATTAGGGCTGTCAAAAATAATGAGTTACCTAAAGTGATTAATCACCAAAAAAATTCACATTATTCATGTTTATGCACTCATTAATCACACAATTTATTTTGACCATACATTCTTCTTTACCATAACTGAGGATGGTTATCTGAAAGGCTGCATGGGTTGCTAAATGGTCAGTGATCAGGTCAATGCATAATAAAGATCGTCCGATTATCGGCGCTGACATATCAGTATCGGCCTTTTATTTTCGGTATACGATATACTGTATACACACGATACCAGTATTTAGTATATAAACATTTTATTTGGTGTATATAAAACAAAAATAGTGAAGTAGATGGAAATAATGACTACTCAAGCACCAGCGCGTTTGCCCTGCATGTGAAGAGTTGCTTTTTTTTCACTGGACTGCTCTAGCTGCCATGCACCCACCCCCTTTGTCTTCCTCCTGCAATGTTGGTCACTGGTTCACAGTCTGTCTAACTTTCAAAACTTTTGCCGTGAAATCCAGTTTTTGTCCTTCTTTGCCGGTATCTGACCGGTTGTGTTTTGTTTA
This sequence comes from Entelurus aequoreus, assembly GCF_033978785.1. NCBI lineage: Eukaryota > Metazoa > Chordata > Actinopteri > Syngnathiformes > Syngnathidae > Entelurus > Entelurus aequoreus. The sequence goes on along the minus strand of NC_084733.1, from coordinate 48,087,648 downwards.
TTTTTGCTACTGCAGTGAGTCTCTCGACAAGCCTCCATCTGCAGCACTCGCAGCGTGGGCTGATTGAAGGAGCGCACAGTTTCATGTTTCGTGATTCAACCAAACAATGCGACAGAAATGAATGGGCATGAAGATGACATATCTCTGCCAAAGGACGGGACGTTAGATAAAACATTTAAAAAATGTTCCTGTACGAAATTCTGACAAAAATTGCATTTGTGACCGAATTTTGGGGTCTTTTTTAATTTCATTGGAATTTTGCAAGCAAATAATAACATTTGAATAGCTATGAAGGATTAATCCTAAATCAAAAGTACTGTATGAATATGCTGATTCAAAATTTCTATACGATAACAAAAAAAACCTACAGTACATTGTTTTCTTTCTTATACATTTTCCAACATTATATTAAGAAACAATCTTGTTACTAGCCGAAATTCTGTGCTCAGTATAGGCTGACAATTAAGTTTATGTATTTTATTAAAACTTGGCACGACAAAAGTTTTTTTTTGTTGGTGCAGCAATGTAGCTCAACATAACAGTTTAGCAAATTATTCCTAGTCACACCCTGGGGCGTCAAAGTGGAGGGAAAAGTGGGGATGTTATACCGGAGCCCCAAGTACATGAGGGGCTCCTGGGCTTTGGTTAGTTTGAAGATTTTTTTTTCTTTCATTTAAAAATGCAAATGCTTATAAACAACGTCATAAATGTTAAGGTAAAAAATAGAGCTGTGAAAGTTTAATACTAAGGTTGTTTTAATCAAAGAATATCCAAAACTACCTAGACCCCCCATCAAAATAAAAAATGCAAAGCTATTCGTTCCATCTGGATAGCAGGAAACCTAGCTTGGAACACTTCACTCAACCCAGCCATCATAACGTCCTCAGAGCTCAACTTTAAGCGGTCTCACACAGCACCAACATTTTGGAACAAGGATGAACTGATAGACAAAAGGTAAAAATACACCAAATGTATTTGTGGTAGGTAGGGATGTAACAGTATGGACATTTCATATCATGGTTATCGTGACAAAATTAACACGGTTATAATTATTATCGTGGAATTGTTGAATGTGCTCCAAAAGTACTTAAACACACTGAAATATTTTGACCAACATTTTTTTTGATAACTAAAATAAATGGACACACTCAGAAAACCCACTATTTTGCATGTTTTGTTTCTTATGCTTCACTAATAGTGTTTTAGTCTTAGTATTGTATCTGTTTTAATGGCTAAGCTTTTAATGTTTTAAATATTGGTTTGTACTGTCGTAGTTTAAGATTTATTTAAATGAAGAGTGTCTAACAAATACAACCTATTATTGTTATGTCTGGCAGGCGTTGTGGCGTCCTACTCTGTTCAGTGGCCCTTGAATGCATCGAAAAAACACCTGTTTCACATACACTGTAGTATAGAACGATCAATCCTGTCTAAGAGAGTATGTAGGTTGAAAGTGTGTATATGTAGACAGTATATAAGTGTGTGTATGTGTAATGTATGTGTGTGTATTATGTATGTATGTATGTATGTATGTATGTATGTATGTGTATATGTATGTATGTATGTACAGTATATGTCTATATATGTATGTAGTGTATATATATAGATGTATGTATATACTGTATGTATATATGTGTATATGTATGTACAGTATATGTCTATATATATATGTATGTGTATACTGTATGTATATATGTGTATATGTATGTATGTATGTACAGTATATGTCTATATATGTATGTAGTGTGTATATTTATATATATATGTTTGTATATTTATTTATTTATTCATGGGGCTTTATTCTAGATATGTTCCCATTTTTCAATTAAGGTTTTTACATGTTTTTTAAAAAGCTCTGTAGTGCATTTAAACATACCAAGTGTGTGTGTGTTTAGGGTGGCAATTTCGGGTTTGGGATAGGGTGATCCTTTATGAGTCTTGAGTATCGGGGCCCAGAATTTAATGCTACGACACTGGTCACATGGCCTGCAGCCACCTGTTGCTGGGTAGAATTTTGTGTCCAATATGCCGTTTCTTTGGCAAGTTGTTGCTGACAGTGGTGCTACATCACACAGCAAAGAAAGGACAGTGACCATTTGCAGCAACACAGACTCTTTACTGATACTACTTCTGAAGGACATTTGATAGGTAGATTTGTACAAGACTGTCACAAAAATGACAGAATACATGTTGGAAAAAATAGACATTTATAGACAAAAGAGACATGTATTTTTTGTTAATGCAAAATCCATCGTTTTTATTTTACAGTCTCGAAGTGTCGACAAACAGCATGCTGTGATCAACTACGACACAAACACAGATGAGCACATGGTGAAGGACCTGGGCAGCTTAAACGGGGTGAGTGATTCCAACGTGATCGAGGCCACACTCAGTTCTACAAACTGTTCCTTATGCATGCAACGAGAGCTGTTTGTAAGAGTAGTCTGACCTTTGCTCTCAAATTTTTAGCACCGGTTTCCTCTGTGTCACTTTTCTGCTGGTTCATTATCCCCAGTGAACTCTACAATTTGCGTGGTCAGGGAAGCTGCTTGTTGTTCTCCCACAGTGCCTTTGGTCTGTGGCTGCAGCAGACAAATTAATCAGAGCAGATCAGTGTGGGGCCTCAATAAAGCTGCTCTTTAATTCTCCCCCCGGACCACCTTTGTCCCGAAATATATAAACAGAAATCTCACTGATTAGTTTTTGCAGAAAATGACGCATTTATAGACAGTTCCAGTATCGCTTCCTCTCAGCCTGCTTTCAGTTTCATGCATGTCTTTGCCAATGGTTGCCTTACCTAAGGACATAATCTCATCAGAGTTTTAAAAACCACAAGATTAGCTTTCAATGGGAAAAGGGCCAATTGCAAAGCACCTTACAGTATCTGCATGCGTGCAACATCGAGCAAGAAGCTCTCTCACATCCACTATGTTTAAATACAAGCTTGATGTTTATAATTCTGATTTTTTTTTCTCAGACATTTGTGAATGACCTCAGAATTCCGGACCAGACCTACATCACCCTCAAGCTTTCCGATGTAATTCGCTTTGGTTATGATATCCTTTCTTCCTTTTAATGTAATTCCTAATATTACTGATGCAGCATATCACTCACATTGGTTATTATAGTATGTAAGGAAACTGACAGATTCAGGTCACAACAATGTGCGGTGTATTTAGTTATGGTGACAAACATTTCTAACAGTCACTGTACTGCAAAATAGCTTTCAGTCATGTTATCTAAACTAGATTCCACCTTCCTCAGGCTTTCAGCTGGAGATTTTCAGTCCACATTTGACAATAATCTAAAACCCCTGACAGAAAAACCACAGAGGATTAACATGCCTTTGCAGCCAGTGGCCAACAAAGGGAAAACACTAAATATTATTGATGCAAACAGCAGCCTAATTGTGCCTCATTTCAGACACACATACAGTATTTGGTTTAAATAGTGTTTCCTCAGGTAGCAGTGTTGTACATTAGCTACTCTGTTAATGCACAGGCAGAAGGTTGATCACGTCTGGTATGTTGTTTGTCCTGCCATCAGTGTGTGTGAATGTGGAAATAGTGTCAAAGCGCTTTGAGTTCCTTTAAAAAAGGTAGAAACGCGCTATACAAGTTTAACACATTTACATTTACATTCTACTTTAACTGGTGCACACATGCTCATGTATATATCCTGGAGAAGATTCAACACAAAGTCCCAGAGGAGGCTCTCAAAGTAAGTAGCCTTTTCAGGCAAGCAGTAATGAAATCTTTGTCATTGTTATTCTATTAATAAAAGATACATGTAACCAGATTGTTTTGAAATCTAGTCGGATTTGTGTGCATGTATCTGCAAGGCATTCCTCACTTCCTGTTTTCCCACTCTCATACCTTTTGCAGCATGAAAAGTACACTAGCCAGTTGCAGCTTGGCCTAAAAGCCTTGGAGGCCAGTGTGAAGGACAAGCAGCAGGTCCATAGCACAGAGAAAAGAAAAGAGGCCGTTTCTAATGCTAAGCTACCTCAGAAGAGTGAGCGCAGAGCCCTCTCACTCACAGGTACAAATGGCCCCTCACACAGTGACTGTAATCCAAACCTATCATTACACTTAAATTATTGAGGCGTTTTTGTTATTTTGTTGTTTTTGTTTATTTATGGCATTTTTTTAAAATAAAAACTTTTTTTTATAAAGGAAAAATGCAAAATATGCGATACTTCTAAAAAATAAGTTGCAGCGTGAAATATTTGAGGTTGGGTAATTACAGCCTTGAATAGGTAAATTAAAATAATTGCTTTTCATACAGTGGACACAAAATATTGCTTTTACAGTGCTTACCAAGCCAGAATGAAATAGAAAGTATAGGCAGGACTTGGTTGAATTTATTGAGTTCACACAAGTGTTTTATACAGTTCATCCGGATAGTATTCACAGCACTTCACTTTTTCCAAATTTTCTTATGTTACAGCCATATTCCAAAATGGAATAAATTCATTTTTGTCCGCAAAGTTTTACAGACATTACCCCATAATGACAATGTGAAAACATCTTTTGGATTTTTTTGCAAATGTATTAAAAATAAAAAAACTAAGAAATCACATGTACATAAGTATTCACAGGACTTTGCACTAGTAATGACGAGCGAATATATGAAGGTTTTTGCAGAGCAATACTGTTACAACGTGGAATTTTGTAAGTGTTTATGGAATTCAAAAGGTTGTTAGATTTTTTAGGCACTTTTTTAATTGGTTATACAATGTTTGATGTGTTTGACTTTGTATGTACTACTGCACTTTATTGTTCAAGTTTTGTCATATGCGGTTTTAACTGAAATGAATGCAAAGGAGCATGAGTGAGGTGTTCTGCTGAAGCCTTCTGCTTTCTAATCAGGGTAGGTTACATCAAAATCCTTGAATATTTGGCAAATTGGATATCAACGTTTATTCTCAATTTACAGACTACAACTCATATTTACTTTGACTGGTAATGTTTGTGGGAAGCCAGTCAAAGCTAAGCATGGATCAAGCATTCAAAATAGTTAAACAGGACTTATGAAGTGTGTCCGAACAAAGCATGTATTGACTAGTGTGAGTCTGCCCTTATTCTTGTGTAGATATGTGCTTGGTTGTGTGAAGCCTATGAGATATTGTGTTTTAAGTTGGCAACATGTTGACTTTTTTTGGAATTTTGCCTTTTGTTCACAATCATTATGAGAGACAAGAAGACAAAATGTTTTTTTTGCTTTCTAACATGTACAAATCTAGGTAGCTAGCAATACAGCTAATGGTAGCAATCAATTCTACCTCTAAATCACTTTAAAATGCATTCAAAAACCGCCATTCAAGTCCCGTAACCCGTATAATAACCACGCTGTAGCAACATTGTTATTGTAAGAGCGAACACTGAGGAACTATTTTTCTATCGTAGTAACACATCGGCGTGCTTCGGTATTAGCTGTAAAAGCTAACTACGGAAAGAGATAAGCTAGCTTCTACGACAACACCAAATGCGTTTGCGTTTGTAATGCACATCACTGCGATAGGACACCAATCTGTACTGACTGAAAAACATGAACAATCATATTACAGTATCTGTGAAGTATTAGCCCACATTTCATGTTTTGTTTGTACACAGCTAGCCAGACATTGGAACAGAGAGTGTGACCTGTAATTATAATAACACGCATGGCATACTGCGTGTATCATGATCAATATAAAGTGTGACCCACTCGATGGACAGTTATGTCTTTGGTCCAACTGGCCAGGGATGTTTTTTTCTGGTTTATTTGGGGTATGCACTCCATTTATGTCAAAATAGCTTGCTTTCAAATTCCACATTTGCAGCTTCGATTCACTTTCACCTCACTCTATTGGCTTCCGTCTGCTCCAACCTTTCACCCTCTTCTTCGCGCTCGCTTTTCGAAGCAGTAGTTCATCCTTCGTTCATTCAGTTTCAAAAAGATAAGGTTGTGAATCCTCATTTTCAAAAAAAATTAAAAAGTGCAGTTCCCTTTAAGTGTTTGTTGCGGACATGCCAAGTGGTGAGAGGTTAGGACCAGCTCTTATCTTTTTTAGCCATGCCTGTTAGCAGAAAGCCCTTTTTAAAGCGAACGCCCATGAAGGTTCTTAAAACAGTGTGTTTGTCGTGGTGCCAGCTTGTCACATGTGCCTGTCTAACTGGAGTTGATCTCAGGGCATCTAAGCTGCTCTGAGCAGCACGAATCTCAGCAAATCCTATTTTACAGCATCGACCACAGTTAAATAATTGTTAGAGAATTAAGTTTGTGTGCCCTTCCAGCTGATTGCATCATAATAACCCCTGTGAGGTCAGAGTAAGGGTAAGACTTAAAATGGAGCGTTTCTGAACATCTTTGCCAAGTCCAGGTTCTAGCAGAAGCTAGACATTGGGGTGTGATGGCCATGTCATTTGATCGTCTTCAACAACCGTTCTACTACACTAGCAGTATTTGTTTTCTCTATTCTTAACAGAACTCAGAATTTTATATTCTCTGCACTGAGAAATACAAACTGTAGGACAATGCTAAAGTGGACTACATTTTGTGCTGGTTTTTCACAAGTTAGTCACTTGTCCAAATCTGGCGACTCTGCCCCATACTTGAAAGAGAGCTATGAATATACTTTCTATGTTCTCTTGTGTGTTTTCCAATCCAGCTGCATGGGATGTGGAGATTATCCAAGACATGTGGCTGTCTGCACTTATAGAGGGTGTGACTCATTAAGCCATTAAAAGAACAGTTTACCGCATTACTGTACCTTGACAACCAAAACTATTTTTGCCTACAGTAGAGCAAATATACCAATCAGTTGTTGTGATATTTTTACAATGGTACTATACAATAACTGGCTTAAGTCCATTATCCTGACGTGCACTGGAAGACATTCACATTCCTATACTTTGAGGATATTGAGCTTATTTCGTCTTTGCATATGGTTGTAAAAACTATGTTGACCTTAGATAAACCCTAGCGGGAGGGAGAATATGTAGTTGTGACAAACTTTAAGTGCAAGTAAGCGGTAATCCTTAGAGACCATTCAATTATCAATAAATCTTTTTATATATAAAATGCCCCCTCTATAGATCAAGAGGTTATCCATTGTTCTTCTCCCTTGAAGATTAGGATTAGCTACATTGTTTTTTGTATTAGGATTATCTGTATAGACTACACGGCAGGGGTGTTAAACTCATTTTAGCTCAGGGGCCGCATGGAGGAAAATCTATTCCCACGAGGGCCGCACTGGAAAAATCATGGCATAATAACTTCGAAATATAACTACGACAACTTCAGATTGTTTTTTTTGTTTTACTTAGGTATAAAATAGAACGAGCACTTTCTGAAAATGTACATATTACAAATAATCGTCTTGACAAAACACATGAACGCAATGAACTTAGACTTTGTCTCAGTGTATCTACTAAGCCATTAAACTGTAAATCACAGCCTATCTCTGATTGAACAAAATACAGAATAAATAATAGGTCTTCTGGGTATCAAATACCTCATTTGTCATTTCCACGTATTAATCCTGTGCTAACTCAACAAACCATACAAACTGAAGTAGAAACTATTCAGTTGAGTTACTCCCTGCCTTGTAGGCACCACTGTGTATAGATAGAAATATACAAGCTGCGCAATACGAGGACCATTTCAACAAACTAAACAAATGAATTTAAGAGATTGACAGTATTGCAGTAAATCCCACACTACTCAGTGGCCTAGTGGTTAAAGTGTCCGCCCTGAGATCGGTAGGTTGTGAGTTCAAACCCCGACAGAGTCATACCAAAGACTATAAAAATGGGACCCATTACCTCCCTGCTTGGCACTCAGCATCAAGGGTTGGAATTGGGGGTTAAATCACCAAAAATGATTTCTGGGTGCGGCACCGCTGCTGCTCACTGCTCCCCTCACCTCCCAGGGGGTGAACAATGGGATGGGTCAAATGCAGAGGACAAATTTTGTGTGTGTGACAATCATTGGTACTTTAACTTAACTTAAGTTAACTTTAACTAGTTTAGTTTTTTAAAATTTCCACAGAAGACAATCGTTTTCGTAGAACTATATTGAGGTGCAGTGTCTCATGCATCATTTTAAGTGGTGTTACCAATTGTTTATTTTACTCCTGAAACCTGGTATCTTTAAGCCTTCTCAAGTGCATCAATATCAGGTGTCACATCTTGAGTGGCAGACAATTTTAGGATGTTATCCAGGTGGTTGTGCGTGAGCCTTGAGCGTAGCTTTGTTGAGAAAACGTGCTCACAAAGATGTGTGGTTTCCCATGCACTTCTGTGAATAAATAGGAAGAGTATAATTTTTATTGGAACACTCTGCACTCTGTCAATTTTTTTCTTTTTTGACAAATACATTTTGTGGAAATGAGGATGCTAAATCACAATATGTTCGAAGCAGTATACGTAAAATGGCAAGTTTTACGTTGTGTCGAGGGGGAGGAGCTTTACTGTAAACCTCTTGCTTGCTCGGCCCCGTATAAACCATTTACTTGCCGAACAAAATTGCTATTGCGACATCCATTTGACATATTGAGGACTGCAGTTTCTTTCATTTCAAAAAGTCAGCTTATTTTACACTTAGCAATCCTATCCTGCGGGCCGGGTGAAACCCATTCACAGGCCAGGCGGCATGTTTAACATCCCTGCTATACAGCATGCATCATAGTGTCTGTGTGAGATAGTTGACCGCCCCTTTTTTGCTGTCCTCTTGTAATAGTACTGTGTGGGCAATCTGTGTATTACACACCTTCTCTTTTTAAATGAACTATCATTTATTTTTAATGATATATTTCTTGATCGCCCTATGAAGCTAATACAGTGTGTGTGTGTTCGTCACTTAGGTGCTACAGATGCACCAATATCCAAGCCAACTCCTCTTTATGGCCGGCCGTCCTGGTGGGGGGAGGATGAAGACCCGGCCACTAAAATCCAGAACCGAATTGGAAAGTCCACTGAACATCAATCGCCAGGTCTGAGAACATGTCCTACAGTTTTACATACAGTATGTGTGTGAAAGCTACTTTATTCTAAGTAAAGTGGGTGTACAGTGTTTTTCCACATCTGTGACTTAGAACCTAATTAGAAATGACAGGCTTTCCTGTGGCATCACATTCGGAAACCCTTTGTGGGTCATCGAGCGATGGGTGGTGTTAAGCCCAAGGCAGTTAGTTCTCTGGCTGAAAATTGTGGAATGTGAGCCAGATTTTACTATGCCAGGCCAATGGGCAGTGCCTGTCTGCCTCATGATGGATTATGACCTGCTAAACTGTTAGAAGGGGGAGGAAGCATGATTGTTAGCCTCATGTTACCCAGTAGTAGTGGATTATGGGAGTGGTGTCCCGCAACTGTCGACAACCCAATAGTAGAAATAATGTAATTTGGGTATACTTTGTTTATGTTTGAGGACCATATATTTAAAAAGTATACTGTATATACTATATACATAGGCCAGGACACCTTGCGGTTACATCTACATGAGTTTTCCCCTTGACAGCTATAAACCGCTTCTACTCTTATGGCAACATTTTAGTTATTAGTGGGATTTTTTGTCTATTCTTCCAAAAGATGAGTTGTGAGGTCAAAAATCACAGATGTAGGACAGCAAGGCCTGGTTTACAGGGCTCCATTTGAGCCAGTCCAGTTCTTCCACACTAAACCCATCCAGGGCCGTAACTAGGATATGACAAATACCGAAGTCAAAAATTGGTGGTGCAAGAGGAGCTCTGAAAGACTGAAATCATGTGTATCAGAGCAACTTATACAAAATATTACCTTGAGCAACACAATGAATTTCCATAATACCAAAAGCTTACATTGAGGTAGAACTAGAACTATGTTATATTATCTAACATCTTTGAAAATCAGCTTGATTTTGTAACAGTCCTATTTTTTATTAATATGCTGAAGTTTAGCGTATTAAACAATTTTAACATCTGTAAAACATTAATTATAAACATTACTATATTTTCAACTATGAGCGAAGTTGAACCCACAACCTTCTGTTTGTTGAGTATTAATGACGCACATCACGAGAGCTGTTGAAAGTCCAAATGGTAAATTTCTTAGCATATTCTTATCAGGGACAGAGCATTATGTGGCCAGGAATACGTTTGTAGTAAAATGTTTTATGAAGCGCATTGTCTTACAAAAAATTACAATTGCCATATGCTTCTTTACGCAAAACGGGCCGCGAAGGCTTACACACAGATACGTTTACGGCTGGCGGGCTTGATCTCTGTGAGCAGAACCTGGCGGACATGACAACGTTATTTTCCTGACAGCGTTTCAATTTCATTCAGGTGAAACCAACATTAGTGACGTCCGTACAATTTAATGTTATGTTGACAGCACATTTTGGATGATGTTAATAGTAAAAGTGGACTTCATTGTGTTTTGTTGCTGGAGTTATAGCAGGCTGTGCATGACCAAAGATTGTATATTGTGACAGGATGATCTACCGCATGGTGATATTATGTAACGGCGTGGCGCGGTTGGGAGAGTGGCCGTGCCAGCAACCTGAGGGTTCATGGTTCGATCCCCACCTTCTACCATCCTCGTCATGTCTGTTGTGTCCTTGAGCAAGACACTTCACCCTTGCTCCTGATGGGTCATGGTTAGCGCCTTGCATGGCAGCTCCCGCCATCGGTGTGTGAATGTGTGTGTGAACGGGTGACTGTGGATATAGTGTCAAAGCGCTTTGAGAACCTTGAAGGTAGAAAAGCGCTATACAAGTATAACCCATTTATGTACAGTACAGCGCACACCAAGTCCTACACAAAGTACATTTGCAGTCAATCATATCATCTTCTTTTTGCTACTTGTAAAAAATACAGAGGACATGACCTCAGTGTCCTCAATAGTAGTTACGGCCATGAACCCATCCAGCCATGCCTTTATTCCCACAAAGCTGAAAGTATAGAGTTGAAGATGCTTCTGTTATTGTCGTCACCATGCATCTCCACAGTGTGTTGAACCCTAACCAGTTATATTCATTGATATTAGGAATGTTACAATATCAAAATCTCACGGTATGATATTGTCATGGTATAAAGGCCACGGTACGATAATATTGTGGAATTGTCAAAAAAAAAAAAGACTTGGTAAAAATGCTACAGTGAGTAAAAAAGGGTTGCAGGAATGTTTAGGATAAACACACTGACTGTTAATGCTAAAAGGTTTTAATCATATTTATTACTATGAACACATTTTTAAATGCAAATAATTGTGCAGAAACATCCACTGTTTCAAGCAAATGTCTGACAATTTTATTTGTAACAATTTAAATACCTCAAAAATTGATGTTTAGCTTCGCTGGCTACAAATATATTTTCCGGGTGTTAGTTTATTAAGTAGCTTTTCATATTTCTCGCGGTGTGCAAAGTCCACGCTCCCACTGGACGCTTTCCCTCCGAGGCCGTGCGCAGTGACCCACTGTATGTCCCCTTGGAAACCCTTGAGACGGAGGTAGCGCTTTAGTATGCAGACCTCCGCCAAAGAGATTTTGAGTTATGTTGCTAACAAACAGACAAAGTTATGGATGGACCTTGATGAAATGTTTAGGAAATATCCATAAAAACAATTCCTCTTATCTACGAAAATCACACTTCTCCTGCAGTCTACGTCCTTTTCTCCCCTTTACAGGATTATGGGAGATGTAGTTTATTTTTAGACCGACCATTGCAAAAGCACCAGAAAAAACTACTCTTACTAAGATTTTGTTTCATACCGTCAGACGTCACGTCATTATTGTGATGACTTTGAAACCGCAATACCGCGGTATCTACAATACTGTTAAATCTCTAATTGATATGTTATCTTTCCAAAACAGAAAAAGGTAAAAATGTGTCCAGATATGAGCTCAGTGGTTCTCTGTCTGAAAATCAAGGCAAGTCCATCTTTTCCTACCGCCGAGAGCCCAGCTACTTCGAGATCCCCACGAAAGAGCTCCAGCAACGTCCTCATAAGGAACTAGAGTTGGAAGTTCAGGAGGTTCCGACAAAGGACACTCAAGATCTCTCTCAACAGTTTCCATCCACCCCCACACCTCCTGTGGTCCAAAGCCATGCCTCCTTCACTATCGAATTTGATGAATGCACCCCAGGCAAAATGAAGATCAAAGACCATGTGACCAAGTTTTCGTTCCGTCAGCAGCGTAAGCCACCTCCCACAGAAGCTGTGACCACGCCCACTGAGGTTGTATCAGCAGAAAGTAAGGTGGCTGACTGGCTCGTTCAAAGTACTGCTAACATGAAGAGGACAAGGTCACAGGGTGAAAGCTTCTTAAGCAGTGACCAGCTACTTCTAAAGAGTAGCAAGGGTGAGTACCAATACCTGTAAGTTTAAGATTAAACAATACCACACATGTATTTTGTAAAAAATGCTAATGTGATGTTGTGTCACCATCAGTAAACCATGAAGATGGTTCTGACAGCGGTTCAGAGGATCCTGAATTCAATAAAAAGGGTTGTCTCCAATCAAGCCAAAGAACCTCCCCCCCACAGCGCTTCACAGACTCAGAACTGCTGTCGTCCTACTCTCCTCCAGACTCTCAGTCTGGTACTAGTAAGACGGATCCTCACCAAGCCTTTGTCATAGAATTCATTAAGGAAAATTTTGATGATAACCCCAGACGGAATCGTTCCCAGACTGCACCACCCGAACCTCTAAATTTCAGGGTCCAGCTTGATAAGGCCAAGAAAAGCCTAAGCCCCAATGGCGAGAGTCAAGTCCAGCCTCCAGCCTCTAACACGCCCCCAACACAGCGGTACACTATTCCCCTCAAAGATCCTGCTTCCACAGGCTCTCAGAGAGCTGGCTCTCTACGAAGGGAAAAGACAGAGGAACGAATTAGCATCAGCTCCTCATCACAGTCATCGTCCACAATTTCTGTAAGGCCTTTTAGTAGTGTGGGCCGGAGATCCAAACTCGCAAAGGAATTTACTGCTGAATGGTTTAAACAGACAAAACATACATCTTCTTCCAGTGGTGAGAAAAATGCAGCTAGTCCTCCAACAAAACCTGAACCTGAGACATTTGTAGTCTCACACACTGATGAGACCCTCACAAGCCCTCCTGCAGTGAATTCTTCCCTTTTGCCAAAGACATCCTCTCCCATCCACCATCCTGTTCCTCTCCAGGCACCCAAAATGCCTTTGGTTTCTCCAAGTGTAGAGGTCAAGGTCCAGCATGGCCGTCTTAGAAATGAAGAGGACGAAACTTTAAGTGATGCTGGAACCTACACTATAGAAGCGGATCTCCAAGATAAAGAGCTTGAAGAGGCACGGAACAAGATTGACCAGGCAAGTTTTTTTTTAAGTCATACACACGATTGCTGTCGCTTTCCATTGGGAAACTCATAAAACTGGTCACCGATCAAGCAGTCTCATCTCTGTCTGGAGATGAGTTCCCTCTCAAGAGGAGAAACCATGGCTATTGGCAACACCAATTACCCACTTGCAATGCTTTGTTCCAGGTGTTTGGCGTTGTTCAGAACCCTGAGAGAACCAACCAGATTGAAGCACAGACATCAGCAACATTTAGGCCTGTTAATAATGAGGGCAGGGAGCAGCATAGAGAGAGTAGCAGTGGGGAGGTGAGGCCAGCTCCACATCATGGAGCAAGTGGGGTGAAGGTAAACCTTCCTGCTCACAGCTGGATCAACCAAATCAGTAGTCACCAATTAATTTAATACCAGATTAGGGATGTAACGATATGAACATTTCAAATCACGGTTATTATTATCGCGGTATTGTTTAAATGTGCTGTAAAGGTACTTATACAAACACTGAAATATTTTGATCAAGTTATTTAAAAAAGTAAATAAATAAATGAAAAGACACACTGTCAGAAAGCCCACTATTTTGCGTGTTATGTTTCTTCTGCTTGCCTGATAATATTTGATCTGTTTTAAATATTGATTTGTACTGTAGCACTTCAAATAAGATTTATTTAAATTAAAAGTGTGTAACAAAATGTATTATTAATATTTCTTGCAGGCGATGTGGCATCCTACTTTTAATCAATCAATCAATCAAGGTTTGTTTATATAGCACCTTACAACATCACAATAGTGCCCAATGTGCTTTACGGGACAAACAAGTTAAAAACAAGTACGAACAGGGTAAAAATAAATTAAAACATGCATATAAAAACTGTTTTAAAAAAACAAACTTATCTCTAAAAAAACACTTTTGGTGATTGTGTGTAATTATACTCCGTTCAGCAGTCCTTCAACGCACCGTAAAAACAATTCCTTCTCGCATTCCTCTGAGTATGGGATGATCACTCTGCTAAAAGCACAGCTTTCAGGTTCAATGTGCACAATTGAATATCTTAGTTGCTCAGGCAGCAATGTGTTTATTTAAGTTTAGATTGGGGTATGTTGTCTCATAATGGGGAAAGACATTGTCTCTTGTTCTCATGTTAGCATTTAAGCCAGCAGGCTGGTGCCAGTTAGTCCGTGAGTTTATCAAAGTGCAGTTATTAATCACGTTTTTTTTTAAATCATTTAAATGATTTAATTTAAAGCGTTAATACTAACCGTTGGGAGTTTTACCGTGGTTATTATTAATACCGTTTATCGTTACATCCCTACACCAGATAATTAAATGATTGTGATGTGTCAGTGAGCCACATATTTTTTAAATTGACAAATCTGCATGGATTGGTGTCTTGATTTGTCTTCTTGGTATTTCCTCTGTCTTGTAATCATTCGCTGCTTTGTTTCCTAAATTATTTCTTTTCACACGCTCAGGGACTTTTATAGTTTGTTTTAATCACGGTGTAAAAAAAATCCGGAATCTAATGTCCTCTATGTAAACCCTCACAAGACAACTTAGGTACACTTGTATGATCTATTGATTGTTTGTCGTTACAGGAACTGGGCCTTTTAAGAAATATAATTTAAAATTTTGACTTATAATATCAGAGAAATTTTGATATTTCAGTGTTTATTTGTGTGGATGTTTGTAGTTGCAGAGCTACACATCTCAGTATGATACAGTAAAAAAAAGCAACCACAATAATATACACATTGGTTAATACTTCTCTGACAATGCCAAAAAAACATGTCCTTGTAAAATTTACATATTTGGAAATAGATCCTATATTGAATCGCATTAGATTGTAGCCGTGTACCAAATGTACTCTTCTGCTTCTCATATGTGTTTGCTACCTTATACAAAAGAAGCATTCATGATTAATCCCAATATAGCATATACTTAGTAGACACAAATAAATGGTTTACCTCACACAGGTCCAGCCAGCAGTGTTGCAGGGAGCTCCAAAATGGATGTCTTGCTGGGCCAGTTTGGCAGACAGCTTTGTGGAATCTGGCCCTTCGTCTGGCCTGTTTAATATTTCGTCCCAGATAAATATGCCAGGAGGAGGTAAGCAAATTGATGCAAGATCATTCTATTTAAAATTATATGGGGCTACATACACTGATGAATAGAAATTATATTTTTCATTGTGAAACGTGTTTAAAATGCTAAAATGTAACTATTGTTGCACTATATAGCACGGAGCACAATCATCCACAAGACCACACTCAGCCAAAATTATGACAGCCTCGACTCTGAATGCCCACAATCCCTTCTTGGGGAGAAGACTGACGTTCCAGCTCCCAGAATTCATATTCACTATGACCCGCACGCAACATTTGAGGTGGAGGAAAGTAGCTTGGTGGCTGCAAACTCACCGGATGGCATTCATAGGTTGTCTGTGCAAGATGATGTGGAGCCTGATAGCCTTAGTGATGCCAGCAAGTCTGACGATGGCTCCATCGTAGAGCAGAGGAGAAGGCCACTATCGGAGACGGAGGACAAGAAAAATAAAGATGAAGAGTCAAAATCCTTCTACATAGGATCAGAAGAAGATACACCACAATACACTAAAAACAAGGAAGGGAAAAGACGTTCCCCTAAAACCTTCTCAACAGCTACTTTAACCAAACGCAGAGGTAGCCAAGAGTCTGATAAAGTCAAGCCAAGCATGTCTGCTCCTATTCTGGGCCAAGCCACACAGAACCCTGAGTCCAAGGACAGCTCACTATCCTCCTTAGTCAGGCAAGAGAGCTTCACCAAGGAGCACCCTAGTACTGCCAGACTGCCCAACATCTCTTCTATAAGCGACCTAGAGCACAATTCATTCCAGCCAGCATACAATCAGGACACCCATTCTTACCTCAGAGAAACTGAGAATGTCTTGGCTGTTCTAGAGGCCAAACTCCAAGCAGGCCAATCAGAAAACGCACCTTCTCCCATTCCAGATTCCCTCTCTGGGGAATCCGATGTGGATTCCTCCAGCACACTCAGCATGCAGAGCAGTAAGACCAGGTCGCACTCTAAAATAACTCCACTGAGTAGTCTCCACAGTGAGACATCCTCAACCAGCATATCTAGTCACTGCTCAAACCACCAGTCTTCTGTTTTGAACCAGCAACAAGGAAAGAGTGAACCCCTTAGAAGACCAGTTGAACTTAGACGTAGTGTTGGCAAATGTGGCTCCATGGACCTAAGTGACGACCCTCAAAGTTCTATTGTTCGGTACTCCGATCAGGAGTTAAACTCTATACAGACTAGTAGAAAATACACTGTGCCTCTTCAGAGGGAAGATGCTAAGAGTTCTAGAGTAACACAAGCTTTGACTCGTGTCAACAGTTTGTCAGCACCAAGACCTACTCGGGCGTCCATGCTCCGACGAGCGCGCCTTGGCGAAGCCTCCGACAATGAGAGCACTGAGACGGACAAGCCGTCTCAGGAGGCAGCTAACATACCTACTAAGCAGCCACAGGAAACCAAAAAACTGTCTAGGTGGGATATGCTGGCGATGCCTCGACGGCGGGCAAGCTCCTTCCATACACCCAGTGACACAGAGAGCTCCTCCGCCCCTCAGTGGATGGGAAGGAGCTCTGCATTCCCAAACCGCTACACAGAGTCTGGAAGCGGCTCCAGTTACAAGACCTCAGCTTTGGGGCCAAAACCTGGCGAAAGGCCTCAGAAACCCCCTCTCACCAAGACACCTATCACCCGTGTCCGCTCCAGCAGTGCCAAATATGCCAGCAGCACAGCAAGTAAGTTTACCAATGTTTTAATATTAATAATATTTTCATATTCACATCTTCTATTTACACTGCTTTAAATTGGTTATGACAGCTTAAATAGAAGGTAGTTTGATGGTGCTATCTGCAGGGGAAACAGCTTTGCAGCTATAAAATATCAAGCAATAGCAAGTCAACTCTCTCATATTTTCCAACAGGTTGTTTAACTGTATGTTTGTATGTAAAATACTGTAAGCCTGTAATTGTTTCCTAATGTGTACAACTCAATTTAAAATACATTTAATAACTGTGGGAGGGATATCATAGAATTTTCCAATGTTTAAAAGGCAATATTAGGGCTTTTTTTCATTTACTTTTGGAACATACTCTCAGCAGCAATTTACTGTACCTTAAAAATAAATGTTTTGGCAATATTAGTTTGTATATAGAAATTGTTTTATATTATGAAAATGAATACATATTACAAAATGTGACTCCTGCAATAAACACGGACACAGTCTTCTCACAATCACAACGAAGTGAGGTTTACAGGTGGTCTTTTTTTCTTCATTTTATAATATTTTGCAGTTGAGAGTGCACTCCCATAAATTAATATTGTACAAAAAGAAAAACTAGTTACGTGTGAGCAACACAGTAATATGTAGTTGCTACACTGAGAAACTGAGAAACTTCTTAACTTTAACATCCATTATGTCAAGAATGAGGCAAACTCTTCTGGTGGCATCGCTTAAAAGAAAAAGGAAAGAGAAAGTGGAGAAATCAACATTGGCTATATGCTCTTTCCAAGCCGCTCAAATGCCGCGACCATCATTAGGGACAAATATGCTATTATTGAACATGTGAAATTATGTGCTTCTATAAACTGGACAGTGATTATTAGGCAGCGTAGTTGTCTCATTGTTGAGACTTCCTCCTCCCAAAATCTCTCCCTCCTTGCAACACCCCTTCCAGTGTTCAAGCCAACCACAGGACACAAGTAATCACCTTATTATGTTATGTATTTGCTGTGTAAGTTACTAAGTTAGTTACCAATATAGCTCAAAAAGCTATGATTGGATTTGGATAAAACATTCAGGTAATGTTAGAAAGGAACAAGTGTTTACTTTTGGGAGTGATCCTGATCACTGTCTGCATTCAGGATTTTTGAAAAAAGGATTATTTTGTATTAGTAGGTGGGGCTTGACAGAGGTCTGTGCTCTGAGTGCTTTTCTAGCGTTTCATTTAAGTATTTAATTTAATATTTGCATTACTATATTTTACATGTATTTCATGTGTTTTGTGTACAGGGTAAGTGACTTAGTTGATGATTTAGATATAAATTCTGACTTACACTAACAGTCGCCTGCACGGAACTCGTGAGTAATTGGAGGACCACCTGAATTTGATTATTTTTTTCCCCAAAATGTTATCCTTCAGAATGTGTTGCTATTAGCCCAGAGACCAGAACTTGATTGGCCTGAAACTAAAAGGCCTGGTACTGAACCCAGTGGTGAATTGGTTTGCTTCTTCAAAAGTATTAACCTCTTTTTATGCAAAGGACAATTCCTGCAAAGTTGGTGCATCAGAGCTGTAACCGTTGTTCTAAAATTGATTCACCATTATTCACCTTTCACACAGAACACGCAAAGCAAGATATTTCTGTAATTTACTGTTTTCAGACAGTGTCTCAGCCTCCCAAAATCTGATTGTGACGTGACATATGAAAGTATTTGGAACAACAAATGCCTCCAACACAACAGGGTGGGGGTATGAGTCCACTGTGTGAAACTTCAAGCCCAGCATTATGGAGTAACCTTTCACAAAGACGATATCCACCCTCTGTTACAACTCTGATACTACCTCCAAAGCTGAAAAATTGACACATAAACTTCAAAACCCCTCATTACATTGCAGTTTTAAAGGCAACGCAAGGAGGGCTGTTTACTTTATGTCTCACTAATATTGTCATGTCCACTCAAGCAGCTTTTTTGCAGAGATGGTCTATATGGGAATAAATCAAATCTATCCTTTGCTAACAATATTAACACTTAAAAAGTATTCAATATTAAGATTTACTCTTGTGGGTATAGGGAAAGGTGCCTACCAGCTCATTATGTGTATTCCACTTCAGTGCTGTAAAACATTTGCTCATTTCATCTCTTAAATTTTTGTCAGATACCAACAAACCAAAACATTTTTTTACAATTGAGCACTTCTACAGCACCTTTTTTCTCATTTGTGGTCCTGTCGTGTCAAACTCCTTGGCGGTGAACTATGACGCTATGCATTCCTTCCTCTCTCAATTTCCTCCCTTCTCCTCCTTAACTCAAACCAATACACACTGCTAAGGCTCTCGGAGACGACAGAAGGGTTCTGGCTATGCATCCACCTCAGATGAGGAGTACGACTCCAGTCAAAGCACACCAAAACACAAACGCTCCCAACCTTCCTCAGCCTCCCACAGCCCACACCGTCAACCTCGAGCTCACCCAGTGGTCCTAGTGCGCCCGAAGCCCCGCAACAAAGATTCTGAAGAGGAGATCCAGGAGGCAGAGGCCTTCCAGGACTGGTCCACACACAGTGCTGAGATTGCACGGTACGAAATAACAGAGCTGTTATTCCTTATCACCACTCACATTGTCACATTTGTATGAGAAAAGATTTGCTTTAAGTTGACATTCCTTCTCTGTTAGTTTGAGTCAAGACCTGGCCAAAGATCTTGCTATCTTGGCCAGAGAGATTCATGACGTGGCAGGAGAAGGCGACCAGAAGAGCTCAAACGTGGAGAGTAGCATGCCTGTTTCTGCAATGACCGCTCACGAAAAGGTAAGCAAACACTGTTCTTGGGATTGTCACTGCTTAAAATACTCATTCAGTGTGTAGATGACGTCTGGCCAATTCTACATGTCATTAAAAAAAAAAAGGTTGGAAAAAGATATCCATAGAGTGGCCGTGCCAGCAATCGGAGGGTTGCTGGTTACTGGGGTTCAATCCCCACCTTCTACCATCCTAGTCACGTCCGTTGTGTCCTTGGGCAAGACACTTCACCCTTGCTCCTGATGGGTGCTGGTTAGCGCCTTGCATGGCAGCTCCCGCCATCAGTGTGTGTGAATGGGTGAATGTGGAAATACAGTCAAAGCGCTTTGAGTACCTTGAAGGTAGAAAAGCGCTATACAAGTATAACCCATTTATCATTTATTTATTTATCATTATGTTACATTTTTGACATTTTGCTAGATTTTTCTTCCATTTTGGTTTTTCGTTTCTACAATATTACACAGGCCCATTAAAAAAGGAGGCACAGTCCGCAAATGGCACCCAGGCCGCACTATGGAAACTCATAGGGCCTGATTTACTAAGATCCTGTCTTCTACTAACTGCGTGTGCATTTGAAAAGTGGTGCAGACCGCCTTATTTGAATTAGGATTTTGTGTGCCCACAGAGACATTTGATAATTTTTCTGCACATTCATGTTATCTTGCTCCTACCTGGTGCGATGTGTTAAACCGGCGGCAAACATCTATAATCTGTAACACCTTTTCTGAATCGCAATAGAAAACAGAAACATATGAATACTGACACCTAATTCTGTGCGCAAGACTATGGATCGAATCACCAGCACATTTGTGCATCTCTTGAATAACTAAAATGCAAGAAAAGGCATAATTTAGGAGATATAGTAATATAAATAAAATTAAAAAAACAAACATTAAAAAAACCCGCCACCAATTGAATTCATCAGCCCCATAAATCATCCGGCAGCAATAAAATTATAAAAGGGAATTGCAGAATAGATTATATTTCTAATATTTTTTTATTAATGACCGTCCAAAATGTTTCGATATTTCACCATGGTAAGTGAAGTTTTACAGCACCAAATGACGAAAAAGTGTCTCTAAGCTCTGTCTTCTTAGTACTATCGCTAGTCATGACTCCATCCAGTCAAAGGCTGGGCTGCATGCTTGGAAAATGTGTGCTGCACACTTATACCACTCGACTTTGATGGTTGTGGTATTGCACACTCCCCTGGTTTGTAGATGTGTTCTGCATGTCTGGATCTCTGCTTATGCACAAATACTTTGTGACCGCTTGTTTGATTATTGAGTAAATGCTTGACCCAAGAAACACCTCCTGTCTTTCACTTGAATGCGTACCGCGTGGAAATCCGGTACATTTCAGTACTGAACCTAAGGCTCCATACTGTAAAATCTGAATACAAAAACATTTTTAACTTTCCACTCCTTGTAGCTAGACAAAGTCGCTAAGTTGACAACATTGGTCCCTCTTGCTACTTGTCCTTATCCTCTGGCAGACCAGGCATGTTTTAGCTGTGTTAAAAAGCAGTGTTTTTCTTCATGTCACCCCTTAACAGGTATCATTAAATGTAATTGTGGCAGTCCAAATGTATGTGTGGCTGTCTGCTACAAATAAATTAATGTCTGGGGAACCACTGTCAGTTATATATTCAGTGTATTTTGACTTGACTTAATCTACTACAGCTGTGATCTTTCAACACTAACTTTGTTGCAGCTGGTTCACCATATACCAGAGACCGGATTAAACTATGAAAGAGACCCTCCTAATTCTTCACCAGCACCAGACCCTTATCTGAACTTGCATGATCCTGAGCCAAACCCCATGGACCAACCTAACAACAGACAGGAGGTTTGACACAATGGACTGCCTCACAAAAAGTTATGAAAAATATCTACCTGTGTATGTTAGATATGATATCTACTTGTTACTGCAGGTCACCGTAGATGACCCCATGCTCAATCCAGTGTCTCAGGTCATCATGGCCATCAGAGAGAATACTGAGCAACTTTCCCAGAAGATCAAGTAAGATGAAACACACATCTGATTTAAACTATGAACAGGAATATCAGCTTAGTGAGTGAGCACACAAACAATCTAACTTAAATTCTAAAAAACATAAATAGGCATTTTTATCAAAGGTCTCTTTTTTTATTGTCTGTACCATTTCTGTCCCATTGGGGGAACCGTGGATTCAATTGTATTCATAGTCATGCAACCGCCGCGTCCACCACCACACAGATGTGTTTTTTATGTAGAACACGGGTCCTACATTAGTTTGTTTTGCTTTAATAACAGTGCACGGTATGTTTTTCTTCAAATAAAAACATTAAATGTCACCCAAAAATCTTTCGTTTGAGCTGACCTTAAGCATGACTTCTGTTTTGTTGAGAAACTTTTATGGGTGATCCCACCATAATGTTTGGGATCACTTGCCAGTCTCATGCAAACAATTGATTCCATTTCATAATTACAAATAATTGGATGATTTTGAATAAATAATCAGATGCTTTTAAAAAATGAGCTATATTTTATTATCAGCAACTGTCAGTTACCGGCGTCAATCTCCTGCTGTGACTGCATCTCAATCACAGGCTCGGAATGGCCATAAAGACAGAACCCTTCAGTTTCTGGATGTGCTTATAAAGCAAAAATTACTAAAAAAAATTACGAGGAAACTCAAAACTTAAAACCCCGTAACAAGTTTAGAAAAAACAACACACACACACAGACATAAAAGTGTTTGTCTACGACCACGCATATCTAGTTGTAATTGATGTGTGTGTGCTTCTTTCCTGATTAATGCGTAGTTTCAGGCACAAATATAGCAGATTGTCCACTAACTTCATTTTGTACTGTTTTCAGAGTATTGTTTCAGGACAAAATGGATATTTGGGAACAAATCGAGGCTGAAGTTACTTCGGATAGCGATGGTCTTGTCGTGAAAACATCCAACAAGGTTTGAGTTAAAACATTTTTTGTAGTTTCAGCATAAATATTTGAAAAATAATGATGAACGGCATTTCAGGACATCACTTCTATTTTGAAAGAACTCAAGAGAGTCCAAAGACAACTTGAGGGTAAGTCATTTTGTTATTGACAAAAACCTGAATACTTATTTTAATTGAATTTGTCTTTCTAGTCATTAATACAGTCATGGAGCCGAGTTGCCAGGTGGATGGTGGACGGTCCTCTATGTCTGAAGTCCCATTGTCCTTGGGGAATCACTCTTCTAGAACTGCAGCCTCACGAGACTGGAGAACAGTCCACTCCATTTCGAAGCGAGGCGGCGGTCGGAGACCAGGCGAAAGCGTGCGGAGGGCCGCCGTGACACCAGAAGACCTTAGAGAGGGACGCTTGGTTTGACATCATCAAACACAGGTGTCCGACTTTTTATTTTTGCAACAAGTGAAAATAGAGTATTGGGGAAGTGGAAGTTTGATACAGACTTGGAATCTCCCTTACAACCAGTCAAACACACTACTAAACTTGCCAGTGAATCTGTCCTCCACACTATTTCAGTGGGTTGAGTGACTGCGTGCGTGTGTGCATGCGACATCCACCCATTAATTTGCCAATCAATTGCCCAACTGCTGATTTTGAGACAGATGAAGATTAATTTGTTGCGTTAAAAAAAAGCATCCTGAGAGGGTTCAACTCAGGGATCCCGATCATTTTTTATCACAGAATGTCAACTATTTATAAGGGCTCTTTTGTGGGAAACTCATTTAATGTATGTAATGACTTGGGGGAGACATTTATTGGTCTCAATAAGTTTGTCATTTTTATCCATCTGAATTATAGTGAGCTCACTAAATATTTGCACAAGTGATGTAAAAGCATGCAGCATGCTTTATTTTGTAGGATACTATGAGCCTTCTACCACCTCATCTTCTACTAAGACGTCCCCTTAATCACATGGTCACTTCCAGCAGGTCCCCATGCGCCCTTTTATTTAATATTTTCTTAAGGACAACATTTGAGTCTTTGATCGTTTATTACCAGTTACCTCTAAATCTCTTGGGGATTTTTTGCACTAAACATTATCCCCTTGTCTCTACATGCTGCAATTAAGAAAAGCCCTTTTTTCCTGTGTGACAGCAGGATGAAGGTGCTTTACCATGATGCACCAACTCTATGTTGGTCCTCTTCCCAGTCCAGGTTGTGCGTGATTGTAAGGTTGATGCAAGTGCCAAGGGAGCTGTGTTAGGACGCTTCTTGCAGCCAAGTTTAAGTGAATGTATGATGTGTTGCTGCTAATCATCTTTGATGCTTGGGTTTAGTCCCAACAAGGACCTTATATACATACAAAGCTACACCATTATGTGTCAATTTGTGTTGTTTTTCTTTCTATAAGATATTCACATTTGTGCTTCTTTAATAAAGAATCACATGTAGTTGTCTTATTGGTGTTGTAATATGTTTGTGTCAAATGATTATATGGGTATTTTTCAAATAAATGAAACTAGCAAAGATGTTGTGTTGCGGTCATTTTCTTCTGTTACTTATTTAAACAATGGAAAAGGCGAGGGGCGAAATGAAAATTATTTAAAAAGAGGAAGTAAGTTGTGTGCACGGTAAAGCTGAGATCGGAAGTAGCACTTTTGTTGTGTGTTCTTTCTGGCCCGGCGCTTCAGCTGCATCAGCCTCATGTGAGTTAAAACATGTTTTTATTTCCACTTCATAGATAGTCTAAATCCACACTGCTCTTTTTCTTTTTTTTAAGGTCATTCATTTATGAGATGATTATCTCCATGTACTGCAGTCTACGTGACGGTTCTGTTTCCACCAAAAAGGTACATGTATGTCTGCATCAATTACATTACTTTTTACAGAATGAGACTTTTCTCTCACTTTGATTTATATCATCAGAGGTCAACACACTGTGTGACTTTAGTTGTGCTATTTGCCTGTCTGACCATCTTGGGCATTCTGCTTGCCGTCGCTATATTGGAGAGACCCCAATCCCCCCAAAGTCACAAAATTCTTCCTCTGGACACCGATGGTGATGATCTTTCTGTTGACCATTGCAGGTAACGACTCACACTGGTGTATACATGGGAATGCATGTTGGGTGGTGGTAAGAGAGGCTGTTTGTACCAATTGGCAGCCAAATTTCCGTCAGTGTACTGAATGAATGATGTGGTTTCACTGTAAAGCGCTATATAAATTCTAATACATTATTATCATAAGTTGACTCAGGCCTTCCCTGTACTCTCTGGGGAAAAAAAACATTTTCTGTATCATATACTGTATAACCCAAACTGCCTCTACTCTCTCACCATAGTCTGTAAAAATCCACTCTATTAATTTTGCATTTAAACTAATGCTCTCAAACTAAATATTTTTTTAAAAAATCAAATACATTTTAATTGTGATTAATCACAGTAAATTTGCTTGCATAATTTAAATGCATTTCTAAAAAAAAACAATGTTTGGACACAAATACAATTTTCTTGTCAGAATTTAAAAAAAATTGTTTTCTTTGACCTATGTAATTTATTTGCTCAAAATATGGCAACAGTTTTATCTAAAGTCAAGTCAGGGGGAAATATGAAGTGTAATTTACCAGGAAGCACACCATTCTGAGTCTCCTCACTCATCTTTGCACTGATGTGTGATCACTGACCTGATCACTGACCGAATAACAACCCACTCCGCCTTTCAGGTAACCGCATCCATGGTGAAGGTAAATGAGCACGTGTTGTCAATATTAATTGCGTAATTAATCTGCACTTGTACATAATTAATGGAATATTTGGGGGGGATTAATCGTGCGTGTTAACCGCCCTACCTTAAACATAGCCAAAGTTACATGTTTCTTTATTTTTCTCAAAATGTTTCACTGCAGTCTTGGTGAGGCCGGCCTCACACGTTTGGTATTTGTCTTATTGCGATCGTTCAAAGTCCACAATATTTTTAAATTTATGAGTTTGTAGGAATATCTTCTGATGACAAAACACAATGCTAATTTCTGTACGCAGCACGCTACAGTACGTTTTAGTAATTTAAAGAAAATAATGAAAATGTAATTAAACAAAATAAGGTCTGTCAAATGATTAAAATATTTAATTAATTGTGATTAATTGCATTTAGTCCAAATTAAATGTAGAATTATTTGTAAATAATCACAGATAGATTTTTTTTTTAAAATCTGTATTAAGTGTACCTTAGATCAGGGATCCACAAATCTTTTTGCACCAGGGACCGGTTTAATGTGGGCATTCTTTTCACAGACCGGCCTTCCACATTGGTCAGATAAATACAGCAAAAATAAGTAAATAAAAATGGGAGCGCTGCGATTGTTTCTTTGTGATGAGATGGTCTTAGCAGGTTAATGGTATATTCTAGAAACCATCAACCCGCTGGGGACTGCAGAAGAAAATAACCCCTCTGGCACATTTTCATTGTATATGTTCATTAATGGTTCGTTGTCCCATGTAACAAAGATATAACAAATGGTGACTTCTTATCAGGAGTTTTACTATACATCTTTAAACAAGCTTGTTGGTGTGCTTATTAGTGCAGTGCTTCTCAAATATTTTCTGTAAAGCCCCCCTAGGAAGAAAACAATAAGTTGCACTCTCCACCGTGACAATAAATAGTATACAATGTGTCTATAAAATTGTTATATCTCTTCATAACATTGTAAGCTTTTTACCACTAAAGGAAACACACCAGCCTTTCCTCGTCCCCCACATTGGTTACAGGGAAGCCAAGTGCTTCATACGCTTCAGCATATTGTGGTACGGCAAAAAAAACATGTTATATGAGTTACCTTTTGCCCCCCTGGCATTACACAGCGCCACCGAGGGCATTACACTATTTGAGAAGGACTGGTTTAGTGGGACAGATGAAAGTTAAATCAAAGAAAATGCGGTCGTACCAATCCCCGGACTGGTGGTTGGAGACCACTGCCTTAGATCATTTTCAAGTTTTTAATACCATTAACATGAAACTGAACAATGTGTTTGCTTCATGCAAATGTTAATAAATATGCTCAACACAAAATGGACCCAAACACATTATCCCTCATACAAATAAATACTCTCTTAAACATGCTTACTTTAAACGGCGATTAAAAAAACTGTGCCGTTAACCCTTAGGGAACAAAGGCTGACTTATTTGTCCTTTCAGTAAATTCCTTTTGTATTTTGGCAATACTTTTTATTCTACTTTTTTTACATTTTTGTTCTTACTCCATTATACAGTACATGATTTCTCCTCAGAGGGTTTTTTATGATACACTGGCAGTTATGTAACAATACCCCAAAAGCCAAACAGGACATTTGTCAAAGGGCATAAAACATTTTGGATTCATATTTGTTTTACTTTTGTTTCTCAAATCTCTCAATTAACTTCAGCCCGAAGCAAAAATAGTAAACATGAAATGTTTTTATTTTATTTTAACCCTTCAGACCCACAGAGGGTTAGAGAAAACTATAATTAACTCGTTATCGCGTTAACTTTAAGATCTGTGAATAAAATACAAGTTACAAAAGTATTGTAATGTACTTTAAAACTTTTCTAGAGTTAATTGGTTTCATTGAGTGCCCACTTAAGTGGTGGTGTTCAAAATGTTTGCATTGAGTGATGCATATTGAAAAATCAATGGATCAAAACAAAAATATCAGAGCTGCCCTTTTTTTTTGTTAACAGGCTAAAAACATTTAAAAAACAACTAAAAAAAACATACATTTTTCAAGAGTTTGCAAAATGTTCACTAGGGTGGACAACAGGTATTAGACTTTTAATTTATTAAATATATTTATAAGATGAAATTGATTTAAAAAAAGCTTTTGTGAACACTATTAAATATGCTTTAATAACATTCAATAATGTGTTCCTATAATTTAACGAATTAAAATACTGTAAAATGCATTTCTAAAACATTCAGCCGACTGACTTCAAAACTAACTTTTGTAAAACACCGAAATCCTGACAAGACTAATACCAACAAAGTATTGCTGCATTTTAATGAGGAAAAAATATTAACATATAGCATAAATTAATTGATTTGCAGCCAAATGCAGCCAGATGTAGTATTTTCAAAAACAGTCGCAGCAATACTACTACTATCTTCGTCCCCTGCTTTGCACTTCTTCTGCATGTCTGTCGACTGTCTTGTTTGTGTATGGCAAGACACTATTGCATCCACTGTAGTGACTGATGCACAACTTTGACGTTAAAACCCATGTATAACCTACAAGGGAAAACAGTATTTGAACAGCTCTCCACTGTGATGACCATGACACACAAAGATATGTTATCACTTATTAGTATCTCTTTTTTTCCTCAAATAAACGAACCGCGGGCTGCATTTTGAACATCATTGCACTAAATCGGTTATTGTTTTTCATTCCTATTGAAACTGCCTCTAAAATAATCTGAATGTAATATTGACCCTTACAGTATGGCTCTGGTTGAAAGCATTCCTCAACACGTGCAATACAAAGCCAATGTAACATTTGGGATCCCTTTGGAAAAAGCTTGGAAAGATCTTCTCTCCAAGGCAACGCAAGAGCT
Organism: Entelurus aequoreus; assembly: GCF_033978785.1. Lineage (NCBI taxonomy): Eukaryota > Metazoa > Chordata > Actinopteri > Syngnathiformes > Syngnathidae > Entelurus > Entelurus aequoreus. The sequence continues at coordinate 48,059,262 of NC_084733.1, read as the reverse complement.
AGAAGTGGTGTCCTTTTACTGGATGTTGACTGGGGAGGACATCAATGTCAACTCTTCCTCTGATATAACTGTAAGTTCCCAACAAACTGATATTTTTAGATATGAGGTCTCTTTGGATATCATATTCTCAAACTCAAACTCAAACTCATATTGATGTGAAGATTTTTAACAATGACAGGGGCGGGAAATCTTGGAGCAGCTTCAGTCGCTTCCCTCCAGGAACATCTCAGTCCGAGTAGTGACCAGCCTTCCTTCCCTTGGGACAAACTTCACTGATTTAAAGATCTTAAAACAGAACGGTTTGGATTCGTAAATCGCTTTTTGTTCATCATCGACATCCATTAATCCGTCTGTCCTCTGCAGGAGTGCACGTGCGCAAGGTTGACTTTGGGCGTCTGACAAATGGTGTCCTGCACAGCAAATTCTGGATCGTGGACAGAAAGCATATGTTTGTAGGCAGTGCTAACATGGACTGGAGGGCTCTGACACAGGTGAATAGACATCATCTAAAAAAATCAAAAAAGTTTTATAACTACACATGTGACAATGTAGGTGAAAGAACTGGGCGTGGTCATTTACAACTGCTCCAGTCTTGCAAGAGACCTCCATAAGATCTTCCTGTCTTACTGGGTGATGGGACATTCCAACAGCTCTTTGCCACACTCCTGGCCTTCCTCCTTAGACACTCACATCAATAAGAAGCGACCCCTTCTGGTTAATGATGGAAACATCACCAGCAGAATCTACCTTGCAGTGAGTTGAGTTCTGACAATTTGCACACCTCCGTACTTACATTTAGCATTTTGATTGCATCTGTACCTGGGTGTTGCATTCGACACACCCCAAATGATGAGTGTATACTAGGGCTCGACCCTAACCAAATTTAATCCTCATGTTGGCTATGTCGTGGGAGGGGAGGGACTAACTGGATGGGTTGCAATTGAGAATTAAACAGGAGAGAAGAACAGAAAGTGGATAGATATTAGGGTGATTGATACTACACATTTTGTGTCATTCAGATACCAGGTTAATAAAGAGCAGGTATCACAGATACCGATATTTTTTTACTTGAATGTTTTTCAAGATCATTGAAGGATTTTGTGATTTTTGCCCTTAAAATGTTGATCTTGATTAGAAAAAAATCCAAACAAAGCTTTCAGGCATACAGAACATTTATAGGGCGGAGATGGTTACCTGAAATTAATCAGGTCAATGCATACATCAGTGCAAATACAAGTGAGGAGACTCTTACTGGTGTACTCGCTGGAAAATTTTACTTCAAAACACAACCTGATGGTACTTTCGAAAATACTTTTACAAATTTTTGAGCAAATAAATTATCTGCATATCAAGTAAAACATTGAAATAAAGGTTCTGGTATGACATTCTGACAATAAAATTGTATTTGTTTTAAAATAATGGGGTCTTTTAAAAAAATCTATTTTATGCAAGTAATTTACTGTGATTAATCACTATTAAACAACATTCAAAAGTGTGTTTAATCTGATTCAGGAATCTGAATCTTGTTTGACAGCACTATTTGTGAAAGATTTCGCAATATTAAATACACTGCAAAACAATGATTCCCTTATTCTATTTTTGACATACAATTGTTTGAGAAAAATAAAGTCAGTAGTGCAAAATAAGTAAACCAAAGCAAAAATTTGTTCTCTCAAATTCAAAACCTTCAAAGCCCGCCTTCAAGAACTTGTCTGAGTTTATAAACAATATATGACTACATATACATTTATAGGGGTGATATCAGCTATTTGTCTGGTATCAGCAAAAAATTAAGTATCAGATGATATCGCCTTGTATCTAAAATCTCGAATAAAAGCTCAGGTACAAACAGTCCTGCAATGAATTTACTTGTGCAAAACCAGTTAACATTTAAATGTACTCCAATAAGCACACTAGGTTGGTCACAAAGGTAAACACGGTTGGCAATACTATAGCCTACTAGGAGCTAGCAGCCACACAATAGCTACGGTAGACATACTTAATACGTGTCTTTAACTGAACAATATTGCAGTCTAAAACCTGACATTTGTCAATATAAACTTGTATCAAATAATTATAGTTAAGGTTTACTTACAGATATAAAGCCTGCAAGGCAGAAGTGCATTAGAAAGTATCCAGTAACAAACATGTCCGCATCATTCAACTTATTGCGTGCGTCATGAGCTTAACTTAATTAATTATTGTGGCCACTTGTGTTGCCAAAAAATAATTAACACTTCACTTCATCTTAAAAATGGCTTAGTTCCATTCCAGCCCTTTCTAACAGTCCACACTACAAAATAACAAAAGTATGTATGATTTGTGAATATATCGTTTCAAATCAATATCAGTATTTGCCAATATTCAAGGCTCCAATATCAGTATCGTATCGTAAGTGAAGTAGTTGTAGCGTGACAGTGTGACACCCTTAAATATTTACAATATATTTGAGCAACACAACAAAAACAGATTTGTCAAGATGACTGAAAAATACTACATGCTAGTATAAATCCACCCACCTCTACTAAGTACATAATATACAGTACATGTTGAAGTGTAAATACGGAAGTGCTCAAATTGAAAAAAGTTCCTTTTACCAATGAAACTCTTGTAACAAGTATTTGTTGTCTATAGGGTTCTCCACCATCATTCTGTCCTGCATCACGGACTCAGGACCTGGAGGCCATCATCTCCATCATCTCTGAAGCGCATCATTCTATTGACGTGGCTGTCATGGAGTATTTCCCCAGAGCACACCCACATAGGTTAATGATGTTAAAAATATAATTGCAATATGCTTTTTTGCTTGAAGTCTGCATTGTATTGTTCTTCCAGATATTGGCCCGATATTGACACCGCCCTCAGGAGAGCTGCGTTTGAGAGGAAGGTGAAGATCCGGATGCTTATCAGCTGCAGGCATAGCTCCTTAACTTTAATGCTGCCTTTCCTTCAGTCCCTCGCCGCCCTGGACAGAATCCAAATAGTAAGGAGTTGACGAGATGATCCATGATGTCAACATACGTTTTACAAGTTATTTTGTGTGTTTAGAAGTTGTTCATCTTACCCGTGGTAAACCAGACAAACATTCCCTTCAGTCAAGTCAACCATAATAAATACATGGTGACTGAAAAAGTGGCCTACATCGGTGAGTCATTGCTCAACATTGATGAGAATGATCAATTATTAATGAGATATTTGCTTTGCAGGTACATCTAACTGGTCAGGGGACTACTTTTTAAACACAGCTGGAGTGGGTCTGGTGATTTCCCAGCATGCTCCTTATCCTTTATGGAAGACCAAAACTGTGCAGGGCCACCTCAAGGCGGTGTTCAACAGAGACTGGGACTCTCAGTTTGCAGTGAACCTTGCTGATCTGGGCCACCACCCAGAATGTTTTTTGTCAACATGATGATAAGCAAAGCTTTTTCTACATCCATGCATTTATTCACAACCATGCTGTTTTTTTCATCTGTATAGCCACAATTGTATTTTATTTTGGTCCATTTGGGCAGGACACATACTGCACAGTCGTCCCTTGTTTATCGCTGTTAATTGGTTCCAGACATGACTGATTAAATAAATGTACCCTTAATACGAATAATGAATTTTAAATCAAATATTTTCATAGCTATAGTGTAAAAAACGGTTTACTAAGTATGGTTTCCACATAATGAAAGCCCTTGAGATTTAAAAAAAAACACCCTAAGTGACCTTAACTCTTTTAATCCAATAAAAGAGTTAAGGTCACTGAGCCAATCAGTGACCAAGATACTGAAGAGTGTGATATGATTAGTTTGGTCTCATCTTGTGGCCAGTGCTACTGTAGTATTGATATTTTAGTTTATTTAGCCATGTGTATGCTTCCATCCATCCATCCATTTTCTACCGCGTGTCCCGTTCGGGGTCGCGGGGGGTGCTGGAGCCTATCTCAGCTACATTCGGGCGGAAGGCGGGGTACACCCTGGACAAGTCGCCACCTCATCGCAGGGCCAACACAGATAGACAGACAACATTCACACTCACATTCACACACTAGGGCCAATTTAGTGTTGCCAATCAACCTATCCCCAGGTGCATGTCTTTGGAGGTGGGAGGAAGCCGGAGTACCCGGAGGGAACCCACGCAGTCACGGGGAGAACATGCAAACTCCACACAGAAAGATCCCAAGCCAGGGATTGAACTCAGCACCTTTGTATTGTGAGGCACATGCACTAACCCCTGTGCTGCCAATGTGTATGCTTGAAAGTGCTTAATTTAGGACCTAAAATTGTAGGATATGCTTTAATAAAATATCCCAAAAAATCTGCGATGTGGCAAGGGACCACTCTATACTAGACAAACAGTTCACATCCAAATGGAAAATTTAGTCTAAATTGATAAGAAATATTTGTTATGCTTTCTGTGTGTCTGCTGTTCAAAACCCTGAATCAATGTATTACTCTTAGAAAATGTCATTTAAAAATGTAAATTGTCCACCGAATGCATATAATAATCATTGCTATTGTTTTCCTAGTTGATGTGCAGTGTATTTCTATTAAAAAATAGAAACCAAATGACTTTGACATCACAGCCTTTATATACAAATATATATTTTAAACTGCTAAGGAAAAGGCTAAATGATTAGGTTTGAACTGACAGCTCGTTTTTGCTTATCATTGTCGAAAGAGGGGACCTAAAGATGAAAAGGGGAAGTTAGATAGTGTCACTATACTCCCCCACACCAATAGAGGACGCTGTGGTCAAAGTAATGGCGGAAGTGTATTTGCGAGGCGGGGCTCCAAGCGAAGTAGTACGTGTGCTTTTAGCTGTTAGCCTGCAGCTGGTGAGCTGACGACAACTCTCATTTAGTCACAAACATGGTGCTGCTTGAAAACGATTCGGTAAGGACTTACGACACAATTTAAATATTTTATCTGTTTTTCATCAGTAATTATAAAATAGACCGGGCTAGGGTTTACAAAAGCTAACAAAGCCTGACAAAATGAACATTTGTCTTGTTAGCTTTACTGCTCGCGTCTGCTAGCTGAAGCGGAATGTAAATCAAATCGAATGTGTTTTTTTATATTGTTAAACCGATAGTCACTAGAAAACTTTTTAAAGTATATATTACATTATAAACAATCACCCTGCAATTCGGGTGAAATTGAATAGCCTAAACTTAGGACATATATCTATTTATGCTTTCAATAGCTTATGTGGCTACTTATATAATACAATTTGTGTTCTTTACGAACCAAGTCTACGTCGTTATAGTTAACCTTATTTCATTTTAATATATCTATAGTATTCATAATTTAATGTGATAGTTTTTTTTAAAAACACATATTGGCACTGAGAACCTTCCTTGCTACAGTCTATATTGGTCATATAACAAGGCAGTTTTTCCCTAAACATGATGAAGACTTTTGTTAAAGTTGACTTTTCTGTGTTTCTTCTTGTCTCTTCTAGTTCCTCACAGAGCTCACTCGTCTGTTCCAGAAGTGCAGATCCTCGGGTAGTGTCGTCATCACGTTGAAAAAGTGTAAGTAGACCTAAAGAATCATACTGGGTTGTTGGTTCCATGCCTCCTCTTATATTCCATATTAGCACAATAACATATCCAGCAGTAGAGGACCAAGACGTGACTCAGTTTGTCAATAAACAGTAATGCTGCTCCTTAGTTTCTCACCATAGTATAGTTGTAAATAAACATTACTGTTTACAGTACTTCTTTCTTTTCTTTCTTTCTTTCTTTATTTCTTTTAGTTTATTTCGAACATGAACACATTTACATCATAATACATCACACAATTTCATATCATTTCATTTACATCATGCCCGAAAAGGAGTAGGAAGAAGCAAAGCTTATTTAATCCTACCCCTTTCCCACTTCAAAGCATTTACAATTATATAAAATCATTTACTGACCTTTTTATATAATAAAATAACATCTATGAATTAGTATATACAACAGTTTGTAATATGTAATTAATTAATTCAGTCATTATTAACATACTGAGATGAAGAATATTTTCAATAAGGTTGGAAGTTTTTCTCATAATTCTTCTTCTTTGTACTTTGTAAGCACTTTTAATTCAAACAACCTCTTAAACTGGATCATGTCAGTACAATTTTTAACTTCTTTACTTAATCCATTCCATAATTTAATTCCACATACTGTTATGCTAAAAGTTTTAAGTGTTGTACGTGCATATAAATGTTTTAAGTTCTTTTTTCCTCTAAGGTTATATTTCTCCTCTTTAGTTGAGAAGAAATGTTGTACATTATTTGGTAGCAGGTTATAGATTGCTTTGTACATCATTTTAGCTGTTTGCAATTTTACCAAATCACCAAACTTTAATATTTTTGACTTAATAAATAAAGGGTTTGTATGTTCTCTATATCCAACATTATGTATTATTCTAACTGATCTTTTTTGTAACATGGTTAACGAATGTAGCGCACATTTGTAGTTATTTCCCCATATTTCTGCACAATAAGTCAGATATGGTAACACTAGTGAGCAGTAGAGAATATGAAGTGATTTTTGGCCCAGGACGTGTTTTGTTTTATTCATTATTGAAATGTTTTTTGCTACCTTATGTTGTATGTTTTGTATATGAGATTTCCAGTTCATTTTATCATCTATTAATACTCCCAAAAATCTGGTTTCTTTTACCCTTTCGATGTCTACTCCGTCTATTTGTATTTGCGTATGATGCTCTTTCCTACTATTACCAAATAGCATTATTTTAGTTTTACTGATATTCAAAGATAGTCTGTTTTTGTCAAACCATCTTTTTAATTTGTTCATTTCTTCTGTTATTATTTGTATTATCTTCTGTGTGTTCTCTCCTGAACAGAAAGCAGTTGTATCATCTGCAAATAAAACTAACTTTAAGTCCTTTGTAACTTTATAAATGTCGTTTATATAAAGATTAAACAATTTTGGTCCCAGTATTGATCCCTGCGGCACACCACAGGATATATCTAGCCGTGTTGACATATTTTCACCCATCTTCACATATTGCTTCCTGTTGGTTAAATAGCTTCTTACCCAGTTCAATACCAAACCTCTGATGCCATATCGTTCTAATTTTTGTATTAAAATATCATGATTAATTGTATCAAATGCTTTTGTTAAGTCCATGAATACTGCTGCCGCACATTCTTTACCATCTATTGCATTGGTAATTTCCTCTGTTATTTTAATTAATGGTATTGATGTTGAGATATTTGCTCGAAATCCATATTGGTTCTCCACGAGCGTCCCACTTTTGTTAATAAATAAATCTAATCGACTATTGAATAATTTTTCCATGATTTTGGAGAATTGTGGAAGTAATGAAACTGGTCTGTAGTTAGTAAACTGGTGTACGTCTCCATTCTTATAGATTGGTACAACTTTTGCAATTTTCATTTTGTCTGGGAATTTTCCGGTTAAAAATGATACATTGGTGATATATGTCAGAGGTTCTGAAATGTCTTCTATAACCTTTTTTATCGTTACCATATCTATTCCATGACAGTCAGTTGAAGTCTTGTATTTACAATTTTTTACAATTTTGATTATTTCTTCTTTTGTTACACTTTTAAGAAACATGGAATTGGGATTTCTGTCTATGAGCTCACTCAAGTCCTCAACTGACCCATCATCTGCATTTGGAATTCTTTGATCCAGATTTGTTCCGATATTAACAAAATAATCATTGAAACGTTCAGCTATTTGGTTCATATTGTCATTTTTTGTATGTCCATCTAGAAAGTACTGGGGGTAATCTTTCTTAGCACCATTTTTAATGATGCTATTTAGGATGCCCCATGTTGCTCATGTTGTTTTTGTTCTTGTTTAATAACTGACTGTAGTATTCCTTCTTACATGTTCGTAGTATACCAATTAGCTTGTTTTTATATTTCTTATACTTATTTTCTGCCTCTATAGATCTTTGTGTTATAAATATTCGATACAATGTGTTTTTTTTGTGACAAGCATTTTTCAGTCCTTTTGTCATCCACGGTTGGTTGTTTTTCTTTTGCTTCTTACTACGTTCTTTCCATGGGCAATGTTTATCATAGAGTGTTAGAAAGGTGTTGACAAAATTCCCATATGCATCATCTACATCATCTTCATTATATACATTGTCCCAAATTTGTTTCCTCAGATCCTTCTTGAAGAAAATCATTCCTTCCTCTGTACATAGTCTTTGAAATGTCTTTTTGTCAATGTTCTTCTTCCTGTAGTTCCCATCATAAATAGTAAAGACTGGCAGATGGTCGCTGATGTCGGTTGTTAACAGTCCACTTGTTATATTATTATCAAAGACATTAGTGAATATATTGTCAATAAGTGTAGCACTGTGACTTGCAATTCTGGTTGGCCTTGTGATTTGAGGATACAAACTCATACTATACATTGTATCTGTGAAATCATTAATGGACTTTTGCTTGTTGGGGTTCAAGAGATCAATGTTGAAGTCTCCACATAAAAAGAGTACTTTTTGACTGATTCCATTGAAAGTTCCCTTAATCCAGTCTTCAAATCCTTCAATACTTGAGTTGGGTGCCCTATATATACAACTGATCAATACATTTCTATTTCTTTCATGACATATCTCAATGGTTATACACTCTAAAACATTGTCAATAGCCAGTGACATGTCTTTTACCACCTTGTAATGGGAGTCCTTCATCACATATACAGCAACTCCGCCTCCATTCTTATTTACTCTATTAATATAATTGAGTTCATATCCTTCTAGTCCAAAGTCCATTCCTTTTTTTGGATCCATCCATGTCTCTGATACAGCGATAATTTTGAAAGGTTCTTTAAAGTGTTCCAAAAATAATTTCATATTGTTAAAATTGGCATACAAGCTTCTGCAGTTAATATGAATAATTGACAGTTTGTTATTGGAATTAATGTTGGTGTTGTACTGTACTTCTGTATAATATAAACAATTATTGTCCATGTGAGAGAAAAAAATGTATGTCTGGATCTATAGCACTGTCCAATTCCGTCCTGTTATAGTCGGTGCTGGAAAAGGTTATAAATTCTCAGTTTGATTGATTATTGTTTGTTTGTGTCATGGTTGTGTTTAATTTTTTTATCGTTATTGATATTTATCCAGCTCTGCTATTTTCCTTATGACTATTACTCTTGCTTCCTCTGGTGTTCCATTTAGTTTAATAAATATTTTACAGTTTGCTGTCCATGTTTGTTGTATTTTTCCTTGTTTTCTTAAGCTACGTGCTTTTCTGGCTATGTCTGCGTTTTTCTTTGTTAAATGTTCATTTATGTACACGTCTGTTCCTTTCAGCTTCCTCCCTTGTTTTAGTAATGCGGTTTTATGTTTCCTATTGACAAATCTCATTATTATTACTGGTGCCGAATTATCTTTCTTCTTATGGAGTGGGTGGCAAGCTTCCACATTTGCCATGTCCATGAATATGCCTTTTGACTCCATGAATGTTGCCACTTGCCTCTCTGTGGAGATGTCCAAATTCCCGGGCTCTTCTCCACCATTGGCGGTCACCGCCCGAGCATATGAACGGGGCTTAATATTAAGCCCGGTCAAAATAACGTCATTTATTCTTGTGTATTGTTCCAGTTCATCCACTCGGTCTGTTAACTGTTCTATTTGTAAAGTTTTTGCATCATTTTCGACTCGTAGAATTTTTACCTCCTCCACCAGCTGCATAATTGTCTGTTGGTACTGCTTAATGGCTGATACCTCTGCTGTTAAAAATTCAAGTGATCGCCTTATCTCCTCACCTTCATCAGGAGAGAGCACCTTCTTTGGCCCCATGTTGATTTTGGCTGTCGCGGGTGTTTACCGCCTTCAGCCAAGGCTGTCCCCGGCCGGTCCCGTCGTCGCGAGGTGGTCCCGCTTCTGCTAGCTGCTGCTAGCCGGGCCTCTCCCTTGCCGCTCTGCTGCTGTCACACGCCGCCGCGCGAAAGCTGTCGCTCTCGCCGCCGTGAGGTGGTGGTCCCACTGCTGCTGGCTGCTAGCCGGGCCTCTCCCTCGCCGCCTCGCCGCCCCGCCGCCGTCACCTGCCGGTCCCGTCGTCGCGAGGTGGTCCCGCTTCTGCTAGCCGGGCCTCTCCCTCGCCGCTCTACTGCTATCACACGCCGCCGCAAGAAAGCTGTCGATCTCGCCGCCGTGAGGTGGTGGGGTGGTGGTCCCACTGCTGCTGGCTGCTAGCCGGGCCTCTACCTCGCCGCCCCGCTGCCGTCACTCGCCGCCGCCGTCACCTACCGGTCCCGTCGTCGCGAGGTGGTCTTGCTTCTGCTAGCTGCTGCTAGCCAGGCCTCTCCCTCGCCACCGACGTCTTCCGCAGGAAGCCTGCACGTACCCAGAGCCCAGTTGCGTCTTCTGAGTCCACACTGGAGCTGTCTTCCTTCCTCTTAGCATGTCAAATGTACTTTGAACTCAAATGGCTTAACTTGAACTTACTCCAAATGTAACTCGACTTGGCTATATGATCAGGTTGTTTTTAGCCTGTCAGCCCAGTGATACGTCTGTATTTTTCTATTGTTTGTTTGAGAGTCCTGCTGTCCTCTGTCAAACCCCTATGACATAAATTGTTATTTAGCTATGAATCAACTGGGCGCGGGTTTAGCTTTTTTAGTTTTTTCTGTGGGCTCTATGGGTCCCCTTTTCCAAAAGAAAGACCAGTTTCAACAAGCAGAACATGATAGCAGCAGCAGAAGAAGACTTTAGCATGGAATTTGCATAAAGAGAACTGTCATTAAAAGCATGGACTCCAAAGTCACAATGCACTTGTTATCCAAGGTACAGTGTTTCATTGGTTCACACAGGTGAACTTCTTTTTACGCTTGTTTGACAAGAATGTTAAAACAATCTAGCGCTACCTAAGTCCCATCTTCACCTTAATGGGGTACACACATCAAGACAATCGGCCTGTTTTTAGTCTGATATTCCTCCTTCCGACAAAAAGACGGCAAATTCCTGATCATTTTATGTCTTACAAGATTGTTTTATAAGATTGTCTTGTGGTCTGAGGGGACTTAAGAGAAAATTTGCCCAGATACTTGTCTCCAAAACAGGTCAGGCCGACAATCATACATTTTAAACATATTCAACATTTTTGACCAAAACTCTACCTGTCTTTGGGATACGCTGACGCCTCCCGAGTCATCGCTGCGTGAATTGTGACGTGGTTAGTAAAGCAGCCAATCTGTAAGCTGAAAAAAAAACATTGCGGCTACTTTGAGAAGGTACTCACCTCTGGCTTGCTCAGATTATAAAGTGTGTTCCCTTTTTCCAGTTTTTTCAAAAATATTTTACTTTGGGATTTTAGTTTAATTTTGGTATCGATCAGGTACCATGTAAATACAGGGCTACTATTGCTGAAACTATTATAGTTACCAACATTGTTTGGCTTAAAACGCTATGATTATTGAATCATTTTGTGAATATTTTTTTTTAGTTTGTTGATTTTGATAACACATTCAAATATGTTCTGCAAATAAACATACTTTTATAAATATACAACAATTTAAAACAATGTAGTAATATATCATATCCATTTTCAGTTGTATTACACACAATTGTTTGAGGAAAAAAGTCAGTAATGTAATAAATGTAACACAGATATTTGTGAAAAGTAACACTGACAGACTAGCAGAGATGCTGCAGTCGCATAAAGTGTGAGGAAAATCCAGTCCTTTGCTGGAACATTAAAAAGAGGAATTACAACAGAAGTATCGATCCCACAACACTAGTATCAATCTGATACCAATACTCGCCTTGGTACGCTGGGCGTGTTATTTTGTTCATAATACACATTTCAGTTTATCAGATGTCTGTATAGAGCTAAATAGCACAGCATATTGATTTAGTGAAATGCATGTCTGACCTCTAAACGAGGCATTTCCAGTCTTAAGGTAGCGTGTTGTCAGGGGATGGCAGCAGGATTGACGTTAACAAATAAAGCGCTCTGTTCAAAAGTCTCTGCAGTGCGTTTGTAACAATACCAACTTGGATCACATTTGTTCACTTGAGATTTCGGCTTGCACGACTAGTCTGTCCGTGGTGGGACAGACTCTTTGTGTGTGCTGTGTTGATATTATTGGAGTACACTACACACACAAAGATCACAACTGATCAATCCCTGATTTATCTTTATATGTGGGGTCTGCAACAAATAAAAAATATACTCTTAAGATGTTGACATTTTTTTTTTTTACCAACCCGAGTCTTTAAAATGAAGACTGTTTTACAGCTAAAATGCTTAAGATGTACAGGTAAAATTAGTTATGATTAGAGATGTCGATAATATTGGCCTGCCGATATTATCGGCCGATAAATGCTTTAAAATGTGATATTGGAAATTATCGGTATCGTTTTGGTTTTATATCGGTATCGTTTTTTTTTAAATCAACATAAAAAACACAAGATACACTTACAACTAGTACACCAACCCAAAAAACCTCCCTCCCCCATCATTCACACAAAAGGGTTGTTCCTTTCTGTTATTAATATTCTGGTTCCTACATTATATATCAATATATACAGTATCAATACAGTCTGCAAGGGATACAGTCCGTAAGCACACATGATTGTGCGTGCTGCTGGTCCACTAATAGTACTAACCTTTAACAGTTAATTTTACTCATTTTCATTAATTACTAGTTTCTATGTAACTGTTTTTTACAGAGCCCCTAAAGGGACATGGGAATTTTTTTTTTTTTAGACATGTATCTCGTGGCCACGAGAAAGTATCTCGTGGCCACGAGAAAGTATCTCGTGGCCACGAGAAAGTATCTCGTGGCCACGAGAAAGTATCTCGTGGCCACGAGAAACTTTCTCGTGGCCACGAGAAACTTTTTATAAAAAAAAAAAATAAAAAACGTTTTTTTTTTTTTTTTTTTTTTTTTTTTATAAAAAGTTTCTCGTGGCCACGAGAAACTTTCTCGTGGCCACGAGAAACTTTCTCGTGGCCACGAGAAACTTTCTCGTGGCCACGAGAAAGCATTGGATGCGTGCTGATGGTTTAGTGTGTGTTAAAATGGCAGTTTAGGAGTTAATATGGCTGTATTTCCAGATAGGACTTTTCCCCATGTGTGTTGTGGCAAAATGTGAATGCTTGATTAGTAGGTGTGAGACAAACACTTTATCTTCCTGGTTATTGTAACGCTACGTGTTTGACATTATTGAAGACTTTATCATGCCCGGGAAAGGACAGTTTTCCTCTTCTGTGGCTGTGGGGGGGTGGGCGTGGCTTGCGGACCTGCAGCGAAGCAGAGTGTGTCAGTTAGTCCGATGTTGATGTGATCAAACTTCTTTCTTGCTTGGAAGATACACACACAATTGTAACTGTTATTTCTTCCTGCAAATAATAAATATGTACAACGTGTTTGGATGTATTCATTTATGTAAAATTGTCATTAAATGTATAATTGCCTGACAAAAAGTGATACGACGTACGTAATATTTTGATATTTACACATCGCATATTTACACACGCGCATCTGACTAGAATACCCTTATGTGCATTACATATATCAACATCAACTACCTACTGTACTGTTTACTTGTTGAAATACCCTTTTTAGAACAAATATCTACCCACATAATTTATATGTGTATATATAATATATATATATGTGTATGTATGTATATGCATATATATATATATATACAGTATATACACGCACACACACACACATATACATGTATACTGTATAGGAAGAAACACACATAAATGTATACAGTATACATATATACACACAAACACTAAATTTGACAAACAAAATAACTACTATTTTTAAGCCACGAGAAAGTTTCTCGTGGCCACGAGAAACTTTTTATAAAAAAAAAAAAAAATATTATTATTTTTATTTTTTTTAATTTTTTTTTTATAAAAAGTTTCTCGTGGCCACGAGAAACTTTCTCGTGGCCACGAGATACATGTCTAAAAAAAAAAAAATTCCCATGTCCCTTTAGGGGCTCCGTAGTTTTTATATTGTTTTACTTGATTTTTTATTCAAGAAAATGTTTTTAATTAATTTATCTTATTTTATTTTATTAATTTTTAAAAAAAGGACCTTATCTTCACCATACCTGGTTGTCCATATTAGGCATAATAATGTGTTAATTCCACGACTGTATATATCGGTATCGGTTGATATCGGTATCGGTAATTAAGAGTTGGACAATATCGGAATATCGGATATCGGTAAAAAGCCATTATTGGACATCCCTAGTTATGATGGTTGGTAATACAATCTGTACAAAAGGTCAGAATAAAATTAAATCGTGCAAAAACTGAAGCAATTTTTCCCATTTAATAATGTAAATCCAATTTATCAATTCTAGACACCTGCAATATTAACACATTTTAGTGAGAATAATTGTAGTTTTATATGCAGCAAACAACGCAAAATACATATACATGACGAATAACATGGATAAATGAACATTTAACATAATTTTTACCTTTTTATTACATTTTATTGGCAAAGAGAGTGATAAGCGGGGGGAGGCGGGCAGGAATGAGACACTCGAACGCCACCATAGTACTTTATTTCTTGAATTCTATTGTGTTTTCCACTTTCTTTGCAAAGTGCTAGCCCTATGACGGCTTAGTAGCAGTCTGGCTCTATTAAAAACACTTCAGAGACTTGTTTAGGCACTCAATTCCACAAGTGGACTAGTTTGTTATGCACAATTTTTGGCCGTACGATAACCCAGGCGACAAAAAATAATTAGTGTGTAACTGCGTATGAAAACTAAGGTACCATTGTTGTTAAAGTTATTTCCTTCCTAACCTTTTGGGTTTTATTACGAATTGGATTTCAGTCTGACCTTTTGAGGTTCCATTGTATTGCCATTTTTATGTTTGTATATTAAGATACTATGCATGTGTTCACTTGTGACTACCATCCGTAAAAAGTGTTTGTTTCTTTGTTACTTTTTATTTGGAAGCTTTACACTTTAATTATGTCTGTATTGTGATGACGTGAGTCATGTTCTTCAGACGACGGGAGGACTAAGCCAGTGCCCAGAAAAGGCCACTCGGAGTCCTTTGACCCTGCAGACAATAAATGTCTCATCAGAGCTTCTGACGGCAAGAAGAAAATTAGCACAGTGGTAAGTTTGTTGGATTTTAAGGTGTTTTTCTTTCAAATTGTGTGCTTTTCATGAAGTCAAACCTTTTTTCTTACAGATCAACACCAAAGAAGTAATCAAGTTTCAGATGGTATGTTTTTTATGTTACACATTTCATTTTGTTAAGTGCTTCTAGTGATTTTTTTTTATTCCTCAACTTCTTGACGTTCATGTGACACTGTATATCCTCAAATAGTAGCCTCAATGCTGCGTCGTTATTCACCTGAAAATAAACTTCACCTCATGTAATGCCACTAAGCAGCTTTGGAAAAGAATGGCATCACACTGATAATTGAACAACATGGAGAAAAAAGCTCCAATAACCGATAAATGCTCCAATGAGGTGAGATTACTCACACTGTGCTGTAGGTGGGTTAGGGTGAAGAAATAAAAAAATCACCGGACTTCGCTACCTTTTCCCGGAAGGCATCACACGTCTGAACGAATGCCCTACAAACACTTTGCAAGGGGAAAAAACACCTGTGTTTTGACATATGAAACCTCACAAGCCACCCACTGGTATCCACACTGCAAAATGAAGACTCTACTGGTGCTAAGTGAGTGCAGACCCCCTGCAACAAGTACTCGGCAGTAAAATGCGCACGTAACATTCTTGTTAGTATTGTAGCGTCCTGACAGAGAAAAAGTCTGGCGCTTTTTTCGTTCTATTTATTGCCAACCCTGACATGCCAACAGCAGCCCTCATTACACAATAGCACCGCAGTGCTTGCCCAGCCAGTACGCACAACAACATGCAACTTTCTCCAGTGAGGTTACATTCAGGAACACCTGAATTTTTGACTATAAAACATTACACACCAAGTAAGTTGTTTTTGTGCACGTTCTCTATGCTCTGTATTGCCGCAATAACTATGGCAATATTTTTTAAATGTATTACTTTATCATTTAATCTATACCACGGAAGTATTTAAATTACTAGTCTATTCAACTTGAATCTCACAAAATTCCAGAATAAAATACAATTTTTGGCTAAAATATATACGAGACTCAACCCTAAGCTTCACTGATTTATAGATGAGATGTTAGCGCTGGTTCGCACAAACCTACAGGTACAGTTTGTCATAACCACTTTTTCTTTCGACTCTTTCTTACTTCAAGGTGTGCACAAACTGCAGATAGATATACAGTGCATCTGGAAAGTATTAGCAGTGCTTTACTTTTTCCACATTTTATGTTATGTTACAGTCTTATTCCAAAATGGAACAAATTCAAATGTGTCCTCAAAATTCTACAGACAATACTCCATAATGTCAATGTGAATTAATATATATATATTTTTTAATTTATTAAAAAAAACACATGTACATAAATATTCACAGCCTTTGCTCAATGCGTTGCTAATGCACCTTTGGCAGCAATTACAGCCTCAAGTCTTTTTGAATACGATGCCAAAAGCGTGGCACACCTATCTTTGGGCAGTTTCACCCATTCCTCTTTGCAGCAACTCTCAAGCTGCATCAGGTTGGATGGGAAGGGTTGATTTTCATCTAGGATGTCTCTGTACATTGCTGCATTCATCTTAGTCTAGTCAGGGAGGTGACCAAGAACCCGATGGTCACTCTGTCAGACCTACAACATTCCTCTGTGGAGAGAGGGGAACCTCGCAGAAGGACAACCATCTCTGTAGCAATCCACAAATGAGGCCTTTTTGGCATAGTGGCCCGAAAATGTTTGCCAAAATGCACCTGAAAGACTCTCAGACCATGAGAAACAAAATGATCTGGGGCCGTACTTATCAAGCTTCTTAGAATTACTCCTAAGAAGTCTGCTAAGAGTTGACTTAAGAGTAAATAAATTATTCGCTGAAAGCTGCACTTAAAAGTTAGTTATCAAGCGTCTTACTCACACTTTCAGCGAAGTGTAGGACTGAATCTTAAGTGTCACACTCAGAGCTGAATTACGACATTACTATGTGCCGTAAACGGAATTTTAGGTGACGTCATTTCTGTGTCCATAGAAATGACCAATCACGGAAGGGAATCCTGTTGTCTAAGAATAAAGAAATATCTTGGAAATATTTAAGTGGACAATGGAGTGTACGTTTTGACAATAAACTACAAAATAATACAAAAAAAACTAGTCCCCGCTGGCACTCACGCTACCGCTCCCTCTCTTCTATCGCCCACACACTCACTGACGTCACTCACCTCACGGCCACACACATACGCTACTGTCATAACATTTTCTTTCAAATTCATTAATTAGGCAACTAATTTGAAACTGGTGTGGGTGGCTCTATATATACTAGCCCACTGCAGACACATGCAGAAATCAACAAGGAATCGAAAAGTATTAAATCTGTGACAAAAATAATATCCGCTCTGTCTAAACGATACCGTTTCATCAGCTGCTCGTCATCAAAAAAACAAAAACATTGTTCCGTTCCCTTAACGTTCGCGCACGTCTCTCTCGCCTCAGTGCCATCCCCTGCTGGCAACTCCTAACCACTTAAGACACCTCTGAAGGTCTCTTAAATATCGTGGAGAGTAGGAGTGATTCTTAGACTTAAGAACGTTGATAAAAAGCTTTTATTCTTAAGTTTGAGAGTAGGACTAAATTTCGCAAATTCTCAGGACTTAAGTGTAAAATGGCACTCTAAGAAGCTTGATAAGTACGGCCCCTGGTCTTATAAGACAAAGATTGAACTCTTTGGTGTGAATGGCAGGCATCATGTTTGGAGGAAACCAGGCACCGCTCATCACCAGGCCAATACCATCCCTATAGTGAAGCATGGTGATGGCAGCCAACGTTCCCTCTAAGGTGCGCACCTGTGCAATTGCGCACTGCTCAAGCGTCCTCTGCGCACGGCAAATCTATGCCATGCACAAAATCAAATTTAAAAAATAAGCGCATAACAATTTTCGACACACAGACACGACAGAGAAAACAGTTTTCGTCATCAATGTTTAAATATTGTAACATCTGTCGAGACGCTTTGAGGACATGAATTCCATCGATCACTTTATTGAGCACAGCATGATGCTGCGGGATGGCTTTCGGCAGCATGAACTGGGTGACCAGTCAGGATAGAGGGCAATATGAATGCAGCAATGTACAGAGACATCCTGGAGGAAAACCAACGCTTCCCATGGAGCTTGAGAGGTGCTGCAAAGAGAAATGGGTGAAACTGCCCAAAGATAGATGCTATCAAAGCTGTCAAGTGTGCGTCAACAAAGTATTGAGCAAAGCCTGTAAATACTTATGTACATGTAATTTTTTTTTTTTAGTTGATTTTTGATACATTTGCAAATTAAAAAAACTACTTTTTACATCATTATAGGGTATTGTCTGTAGAATTTTGAGGACAAAAAGAAATGTATTCCTTGACGTCCCACTGGGGTGAGTTTTACTTGCCCGTATGTGGGCTCTGTACCGAGGATGTCGTTGTGGCTTGTACAGCCCTTTGAGACACTTGTGATTTAGGGCTATATAAATAAACATTGATTGATTGATTGATTTTAGAACAAGACTGTTACATAACAAAATGTGGAAAAAATGAAGCCCTGTGAATACTTTCCGGCTGCACTGTCAATAGGTATTGGTCTTGAGAAGCAGGAATTTATCGGTAAATAGTTTCAGTACCATTCTCCAGCTTCCAAACACAAAAAACTAAGCTGGAGGTTTTGGTTAAACAGAATTTTATTCTTTACAGAAACATGAGAAGTGGATTGAATGGAAGTGAATCAAGAAATCGTACAGGAAACATAATAGATGTCGGCATGGTCTTATAGCTGAGCAGCAAATGCAAACTTGAATAGTCACGTCGCCAATGAAATCACACCTGTTTAAAAATGTCAAGTACCCTTTCCAGTTGACCCTTTTACATTTGCCATAACTTCTCACACGACACTATATTACTGCACCTTTCCTGACTTTGTGCCCCATTTTCAGTAGTTGTGTAAGGTGGAGATTATTAATGGCTGTAGGGACAATTGCAAAATTATGAAATGTACATATGTGAGTGCACCCTGAATAACTGTCCCCAGGAAACAGTTACTGCATATGCCTAACTAATTGAACCGCTTCTTTCCAGGCATATTCCAACCTTCTCAGAGCACACATGGATGGACTGAAGAAGAAAGACAAAAAGAGCAAAAGCAAGAAAAGCAAAGCCACCCAGTGAGCAACAGACTGATAGGCTTGAACTGATCCTGGTCCTTCTGACAGGAAGGGAGTGGGTTCCACTCAGATGACCCGTCTGTCCCTCCCTCAGAATACCGTGTACATCGTTCCAGTGACCACTTCCATACTTTGCCATGCTAATTTGTTGTCGGCAATTCTTCCGAGTGCCATCTGTGAGGATTTGTCGTACCGCACAAATCGACTGCTCTCGACAGTCTCTGGAGCCAAATCCACGCAGTCCAGCCCAGCGGCCTGTTGACTTTTCTTCTATTTAATGACTACGCTCCCTATTTATGTTCAAATTCTAATTGTCAAGCCAGTCACTTTAAGTTTTTTTTAGAGGGATGATTTCATTTTTATCTTTGGTAAATGTATTGAACTGTCGGATGAGTTGCTTGGACACAAAACAAAAATCATGTTTTTTCCCTCACGTGTTTCAAGTAGTTTTTAGTAGAATTATTGCCCCTTTAAGGACCCCATGAAGCTGCCGCACTAGCAATCTTATTTTGTCAATAATGTTTCAGTTCATCAGACGTTTGAATGGGCTAAATAGCACAACATATTGATTTAGTGAAAGGCATGTTGGACTTCTGGACGATGCATTCCCAGTCCAAGGCAGTGTGTTGACGTTGACAAATAAAGTGCTCTGTTCAAAAGTCACTGCAGTGCGTTTGTAACTAACATTTTGTGTTGTCTCAAAGCGCCGTGTTCCGCTTGTCCACTCTCTCCTTTGGGGAGACTGCCGCCTGGTTGTGGCGCTCGCTCTCCTCCTCGTAGCCTTGCTTCATCAAGCCGGTCACGTACTGGAACAAGGTCTCAACACAAAACAATTTGTCTGCATTAATAAAAAGTTGTTTGTTTGGTGCCTCTCTCGTGCGATAGCAAAATATATACCACAGTATGTTACTTTTTTTTTTATAAATAAATAGGAAAAGTCATTGAAAAGCAAATGCATCATGAGAAGTTGTGAAAGAAGTAACATCAAATTGCAACATGTGACTACAGTACAAGTTTTAAAGCAATGGTAAACCACAATAGAGCAGTAGAGGTTGACACAAGCACATTATTAAACCTGACAGGATGTTCCTAAAAAAAGTAATTTGATTTCAGGAGCTTAGGGTAATTAAAGTCCCAGGACATCTTTGCATTCCATTTTTGTATCTACAATATTCAACTTGTTGACCATTTCTTATTAGCTGTGTACCGGATTTAAAAAAAAACTTTTTTCATCAAGTACCACCTCAGAAAAAATTAAGTACCACTATAATGACTAACCTTAAATTACAGTAGCATAGCAGGGCTAAGTAATCATTAAAACAAGGCAGATGTTTTATTTAACAAATGTATTTAATATTTTTGGCCATTGTAATATTACACACTTTCAAAAAAGGAAAATAAAACAGTCAAGTGATTCTTTGGCGTACCACTAGATAGAGCCTGTGTACCACTAGTGTACTGCAGTTTAAGAATCAGTGCTATTTATATATGTATGTATTATATGTACAGTCGTAGTCAAACGTTTACATACACTTGTAAAGAACATAATGTCATGGCTGTCTTAAGTTTCCAATAATTTCTACAACTCTTATTTTTTTGTGATAGAGTGATTGGAGCACATACTTGTTGGTCACAAAAAATGTTCATGAAGTTTGGTTCTCTAATGAATTTATTATGGGTCTACTGAAAATGTGACCAAATCTGCTGGGTCAAAAGTATACATACAGCAATGTTAATATTTGGTTACATGTCCCTTGGCAAGTTTCACTGCAATAAGACGCTTTTGGTAGCCATCCACAAGCTTCTGGTTGAATTTTTGACCACTCTTGACAAAATTGGTGCAGTTCAGCTAAATTTGTTGGTTTTCTGACATGGACTTGTTTCTTCAGCATTGTCCACATGTTCTCATTGAGGTTAAAGGTTTTGGGAAGGCCTTTCTAAAACCTTGATTCTAGCCTGATTTAGCCATTTCTTTACCACTTTTGACGTCTGTTTGGGGTCATTGTCCTGTTGGAACACACAACTGCGCCCAAGACCCAACCTTCGGGCTGATGATTTGAGGTTGTCCTGAAGAATTTGGAGGTAATCCTCCTTTTTTATCGTCCCATTTACTGTCTGTAAAGCACCAGTTCCATTGGCAGCAAAACAGGCCCAGAGCATAATACTACCACCACCATGCTTGACGGTAGAGATGGTGTTCCTGGGATTAAAGGCCTCACCTTTTCTCCTCCAAACATATTGCTGGGTATTGTGGCCAAACAGCTTTTTTTGTTTTATCTGACCACAGAACTTTCCTCCAGAAGGTCTTATCTTTGTCCATGTGATCAGCAGCAAACTTTAGACGAGCCTTAAGGTGTCGCTTCTGGAGCAAGGGCTTTCTTCTTGCATGGTAGCCTCTCAGTCCATGGCGATGCAAAACACACTTGAGTGTGGACACTGACACCTGTGTTCCAGCAGCTTCCAATTCATTGCAGACCTGCTTTTTGATGGTTCTCGGTTGACTCTTGATCATCCTGACCAATTTTCTCTCAGCAGCAGGTGATAGCTTGCGTTTACTTCCTGATCGTGGCAGTGACAAAACTGTGCCATGCACTTTAACTTACGAACAATTGTCTGCACAGTTGCTCTTGGGACCTTAAGCTGCGTTGAAATGGCTCCAAGTGACTTTCCTGACTTATCAAGTCAATGATTCGTTTTTTCAGATCTGTGCTGAGTTCCTTTGACTTTCCCATTGTCACGTTTGTAATCGAGTCTAATGACTGCATCACATGAGCCCTATTTAAATGGGCTCAGCGAAGTCAACAGGTGTCGTCAATCATAATCACTCAAATGAAGTTAAGAGGCCATGCCATGAAGCTAATTTGATTTGATTGTAACTTTTCTACATCACTAACATTGATAATGTATGTTGCTTTTGTATACTTTTGACCCAGCAGATTTGGTCACATTTTCAGTAGACCCATAATACATTTATAAAAGAACCAAACTTCATGAATATTTTTTGTGACCAACAAGTATGTGCTCCAATCACTCTATCACAAAAAAAAAAAGAGTTGTAGAAATGATTGGAAACTCAAGACAGCCATGACATTATGTTCTTTACAAGTGTATGTAAACTTTTTAAACACGACTGTATATATATGTGTGTGTGTGTAAATATATATATGTACAAACCCCGTTTCCATATGAGTTGGGAAATTGTGTTAGATGTAAATATAAACGGAATACAATGGTTTGCAAATTCTTTTCAACCCATATGCAATTGAATGCACTACAAAGACAAGATATTTGATGTTCAAACTCATAAACTTTATTTTTTTAAATTAACTTAGAATTTCATGGCTGCAATACGTGCCAAAGTAGTTGGGAAAGGGCATGTTCACCACTGTGTTACATGGCCTTTCCTTTTAACAACACTCAGTAAACGTTTGGGAACTGAGGAGACACATTTTTTAAGCTTCTCAGGTGGAATTCTTTCCCATTCTTGCTTGATGTACAGCTTAAGTTGTTCAACAGTCCGGGGGACTCCGTTGTGGTATTTTAGGCTTCATAATGCGCCACACATTTTCAATGGGAGACAGGTCTGGACTACAGACAGGCCAGTCTAGTACCCGCACTTTTTTACTATGAAGCCATGTTCATGTAACACGTGGCTTGGCATTGTCTTGCTGAAATAAGCAGGGGCGTCCATGGTAACGTTGCTTGGATGGCAACATATGTTGCTCCAAAACCTGTATGTACCTTTCAGCACTAATGGTGCCTTCACAGATGTGTAAGTTACCCATGTCTTGGGCACTAATACACCCCCATACCATCACAGATGCTGGCTTTTCAACTTTGCGCCTATAACAATCCGGATGGTTCTTTTCCTCTTTGGTCCGGAGGACACGACGTCCACAGTTTCCAAAAACAATTTGAAATGTGGACTCGTCAAACCACAGAACACTTTTCCACTTTGTATCAGTCCATCTTAGATGAGCTCAGGCCCAGCGAAGCCGACGGCGTTTCTGGGTGTTGTTGATAAATGGTTTTCGCCTTGCATAGGAGAGTTTTAACTTGCACTTACAGATGTAGCGACCAACTGTAGTTACTGACAGTGGGTTTCTGAAGTGTTCCTGAGCCCATGTGGTGATATCCTTTACACACTGATGTCGCTTGTTGATGCAGTACAGCCTGAGGGATCGAAGTTCACGGGCTTAGCTGCTTACGTGCAGTGATTTCTCCAGATTCTCTGAACCCTTTGATGATATTACGGACCGTAGATAGTGAAATCCCTAAATTCCTTGCAATAGCTGGTTGAGAAAGGTTTTTCTTAAACTGTTCAACAATTTGCTCACGCATTTGTTGACAAAGTGGTGACCCTCGCCCCATCCTTGTTTGTGAATGACTGAGCATTTCATGGAATCTACTTTTATACCCAATCATGGCACCCACCTGTTCCCAATGTGCCTGTTCACCTGTGGGATGTTCCAAATAAGAGTTTGATGAGCATTCCTCAACTTTATCAGTATTTATTGCCACCTTTCCCAACTTTTTTGTCACATGTAGCTGGCATCAAATTCTAAAGTTAATGATTATTTGCACAAAAACTGAACTGAATATGGGTTGAAAATGATTTGCAAATCATTGTATTCCATTTATATTTACATCTAACACAATTTCCCAACTCATATTGAAATGGGGTTTGTATATATATATATATATATATATATATATATATATATATATATATATATATATATATATATATATATGTATACGTATATATATATATATATATATATATATGTATACGTATATATATATATGTATATGTATATATATATATATATATATATATATATATATATGTATATGTATATATATATGTATATATATATGTATACGTATATATATATATGTATATATATATATGTATACGTATATATATATATGTATATGTATATATATATATATATATATATATATATGTATATGTATATATATATGTATATATATATATATGTATATGTATATATATATGTATATATATATATATATATATATATATATATATATATATATATATATATATATATATATATATATATATATATATATATATATATACACAGGACTGTCTCAGAAAATTAGAATATTGTGATAAAGTTCTTTGTAGCATATTCAACTGAATATGGGTTGAAAATGATTTGCAAATCATTGTATTCCATTTATATTTACATCTAACACAATTTCCCAACTCATATTGAAACGGGGTTTGTATATATATATATATATATATATATATGTATATGTATATATATATATATATATATATATATATGTATATATATATATATGTATATGTATATATGTATATATATATATGTATATTAAGGCTGCAGCTAACGATTATTTTTCTATCGATTAATCTATAGATTATTTTTTCGATTAATCGGTTAATCTATAGATTATTTTTTTCGATTAATCTATAGATTATTTTTTCCTTTTGCCGATTATTTTTTTATTCAAAATGAAGATGAAAAAATAAATGTAGGCCCGTTTTTTCAAAAGGCATGGCTTTTATTTACAAAAAAAAAGAAGTATGGCCACTCAGTCAACATTGACAACAACATGACTAAATATTCTGTAACAATGTAAACATTTAAAACTTTTAACATTTAACAAAATTAAAAGTAGCTTATTTGCTTTTTAATGTGCAAATATAAAAGTCAACATCCAGTGCAAATCTTAATATTCTGCAATAGTATAAGCATTTCAAAAGTAAAAGTATTGCTTATTTTGCTTTAAAATGTGCAAAAATAAAGATAAACATCCAATACAAAAAAGTGCAAAACGAAATATTCTGTAACAACAGTGTAAACATTTCAACAAAAGTGAAAGTATTGCTTATTTGCTAAAATGTGCAAAAATAAAGATAAACATCCAATACAAAAAAGTGCCAATCTAAATATTCTGGAGTACTGTAAACATTAAATATTGCTTTTAAAATGTGCAAAATAAACATCCAGTCCAACACAGTACACAATAACCAATTCTACTCATTCCAGTGAGTGTCTAACAGTTGTAATGAAGAAAGGTTAGCATGTGTACATGTTTGGTTCTTTTCTTGTTTATAATATTCCCAGCAGCTGAAAATAGGCGCTCAGAAGGGGTCGATGTGGCTGGAACTGAGAGCTAATTAGCCTTCACCTCAAGCCAGGATTTCGAGCGAGCTGAGCTGCAGTTTAAGTTTCTAGAAGGTCAACGGGCTCATTGTGATGTTAGTAGTAGTTGACTGGGAGGTGTTTATTATCATTTGGGGAGAGTCCGCTGCCTGATGCTCACCTGCTAAACAGCTATCTGCTCCACGCTGAAGCGCTGACTACATGCGCTCTGAATACGCACTGCTGATTGGCTGATAATGCTTCGTGTGTACCAATCAGATGGTTGTGTGGGTGGGACAATGCTGCGTGTGTACCAATCAGATGGTTGTGTGGGTGGGACAATGCTGCGTGCTGAGACAGAGGCAGACGGAGCAAAGCAGCTTGTTAAGACTTTAGCTTAGAAACTCGTTCGGTACACCCCCGTACCGAACCGAAAGCCCCGTACCGAAACGGTTCAATACAAAACACGTACCGTTACACCCCTAGCAGATACAAATGGCACATTCATGTTTTTGTGTAATGATGACAACGTATGCTCACGCGGACGATTGACTAGTTGATGGTTTTCTTTTCAAATGTCCGTTCATAGCCGTTGTGCTGCTATGATAGGCCATTTACGCTCGACACAGTGTGCATACAACAACATTATTAGGCCGTTTATTGAAGTACTCCCACACTTTTGGCATGCTTTTCCCCCCTCGCTCGCACCGCTCGCATCGTCTTCTTTGATCGTCTGCTTTGCGCTTCTCCATGACGGTAGTGTGACGTCATTATGCGACGCGTCGACGCACAAAAACGGCGTCGACGTATTTACGTAACCGATGACGTCGACTACGTCGACGCGTCGTTTCAGCCTTAATGTATATATATATATGTATATATATATATATATATATATGTATATATGTATATGTATATATGTATATGTATATATATATATGTATATATATATATATGTATATATATATATATATGTATATATGTATATATATATATATATATATATATATATATATATATATATATATATATATATATATATATATATATATATATATATATATATATATACATACAGGACTGTCTCAGAAAATTAGAATATTGTGATAAAGTTCTTTGTAGCATATTCAACTGAATATGGGTTGAAAATGATTTGCAAATCATTGTATTCCATTTATATTTACATCTAACACAATTTCCCAACTCATATTGAAACGGGGTTTGTATATATATATACTGTATATATATATATATATGTATGTATATATATATGTATATATATATATGTATATATATATATATATATATATATATATATATATATATATATATATATATATATACAGGGCTGTCTCAGAAAATTAGAATATTGTGATAAAGTTCTTTATTTTCTGTAATGCAATTAAAAAAACTAAAATGTCATACATTCTGGATTAATTACACATCAACTGAAATATTGCAAGCCTTTTATTATTTCAATATTGCTGATTATGGCATACAGCTTAAGAAAACTCAAAAATCCTATCTCAAAAAATTAGAGTATGTCCTCAGACCAAGTAAAAAAAAAGGATTTATAACAGCAAAACAAAATCAAACATTTGAAAATGTCAATGATGCTTCCATCTGTTGAAAAGCTCTATGGAGATAATGATTTCATTTTCCAGCATGATCTGGCACCTGCCCACAGTGCCAAAACCACCAGTAACTGATGTACTGACCATGGCATTACTGTCCTCGATTGGCCTGACAACTCCCCTGACCTCAACCCCATAGATAATTTGTGGGGTATTGTGAAGAAGAAACTGAGAGACACCAGACCCAATAACAAAAATGAGCTAAAGGCCGCTATTGAAGCATCCTGGGCATCCATAACACCTCAGCAATGCCACAGGCTGATTGCCTCCCTGCCACGCCGCATTGATGCAGTAATCCGTGCAAAAGGATTGCCAACCAAGTACTGAGTGCATTAATTGACATGTTCAAATGTTTGATTTTGTTTTGCTGTTATAAATCTTTTTTTTTTACTTGGTCTGAGGAAATATAATTTTTTTAGATGGGATTTTTGCGTTTTCTTAAGCTGTATGCCATAATAAGCAATATTAAAACAATAAAAGGCTTGCAATATTTCAGTTGATGTGTAATGAATCCAGAATGTATGCCATTTTTGTTTTTTTAATTGCATTACAGAAAATAAAGAACTTTATCACAATATTCTAATTTTCTGACAGTCCTGTATGTATATATATATATGTATATATATATATATATATATATATATATATATATATATATATATATATATATATATATATATATATATATATATATATACATATATATATATATATATGTATATGTATATATATATATATATATATATATATGTATATATATACATATATATATATATATGTATATGTATATATATATATATATATATATGTATATATATATATATATATATGTATATATATATATATATATATATATATATATATATGTATGTATGTATGTATGTATGTATGTATGTATGTATGTATATATATATATATATATATATATATATATATATATATATATATATATATATATATAGTATGTATGTATATATATATATATATATATATATATATATATATGTATATATATATATATACATATATATATATATATGTATATATATATATATATGTATATATATATATATGTATATATATGTACAGTATATAGGGGTGTCTCGATCCGCTAGCGATATCGGTCGGATTATATTGGCCTGCATCCAAAATCTTCCAATATAAACTACCATGCAAGCAGTCCTGTAGCATGTTTCATTACTTGTGCAAAGCTGGACAGCCAGTTAACATCTAAATGTTAACTTGTACTTTTGTCAAGTCTTTTACAAAAGGTTAACATGGTAGGCTACAGGCTAGTAGGAGATAGCAACTACACAACAGCTAAGCACACATTAGCACACAAGCTAGACCTTCATAAGTGTCCTTAATTGAACAATATTGCAGTCTAAAACACCACATTTGTCAATGTAAACAAGTATCAAATATTAATAGTTGCATATTACTTACACATCCAGGGCAGAAGAATATTAGACAGTATCCAGTAAAAAAAAGTTTCCGCATCATTCACCATACTGTCATGAGCTTAACTTAATAAATTATTGTGATTACTAGGTGTTGCCAAAATATCAATTACCACTCCTCTTCAACTTTAAGACAGCACAAGTCCATTGCAGATAATAATAAATCGCTTAGTGTTTTTCATATCCTTTGAATGTTCTTTGATTGATTTCACTTAATCAAACCTTTTCTAGCATTCCACACTACAAAAAGGATAAACGTGTGTGTGATTCGAGCTGACATCGGTATCGGGACACCCCTGTACTGTATGTATGATTATTGATGCAAGAGCATGTGTTGTTTGAATATAACGTGTACAACATGCTCTCATATTGACATGACGTGACAGCAGCATGTACATGTATATGCATCACTAGGCTGTACAAAACCCAAAACCATTGAAGTTGGCACATTGTGTAAATCGTAAATAAAAACAGAATACAATGATTTGCTAATTCTTTTCAACTTATACTCAATTTAATACACTGCAAAGACAAGATATTTAATGTTTGAACTGAGAAATAATCATTAACTTAGAATTTAATGGCAGCAACACATTGCAAAAAAGTTGGCACAGGGGCATGTTCACCACTGTGTTACATGGCCTTTCCTTTTAACAACACTCAGTAAACGTTTGGTAACTGAGGAGACCAATTTTTGAAGCTTTTCAAGTGGAATTCTTTCCCATTCTTGCTTGATGTACAGCTTAAGTTGTTCAACAGTCCGGTGTCTCTGTTGTCGTATTTTACGCTTCATAATGCGCCACACATTTTCAATGGGAGACAGGTCTGGACTACAGGCAGGCCAGTCTAGTACCCGCACTCTTTTACTATTAAGCCACGCTGTTGTAAAACGTGCAGAATGTGGATTGGCATTGTCTTGCTGAAATAAGCAGGGGCGTCCATGATAATGTTGCTTGGATGGCAACATACGTTGCTCTAAAACCGGTATGTACCTTTCAGCATTAATGCCGCCTTCACAGATGTGTAAGTTACCCATGTCTTGGGCACTGATACACCCCCATACCATCACAGATGCTGGCTTTTCAACTTTGCGCCTATAACAATCCGGAAGGTTCTTTTCCTCTTTGGTCCGGAGGACACGACGTCCACAGTTTCCAAAAACAATTTGAAATGTGGACTCGTCAGACCACAGAACACTTTTCCACTTTGTATCAGTCCATCTTAGATGAGCTCAGGCCCAGCAAAGCCGGCGGCGTTTCTGGGTGTTGTTGATAAATGGCTTTCACTTTGCATAGTAGAGTTTTAACTTCCACTTACAGATGTAGCATTACATTAGTTTTTTGATGCGGCACCATCTGAGGGATCGAACGTCACGGCCATTCAATGTTGGTTTTTGGCTTTGCCATTTACGTGCAGTGATTTCTCCAGATTCTCTGAAACTTTTGATGATATTACTGACCGTAGATGGTGAAATCCTTAAATTCCTTGCAATAACTCATTGAGAAATGTTGTTCTTAAACTGTTGGGACAATTTGCTCATGCATTTGTTCACAAAGTGGTGACCCTCGCCCCATCCTTGTTTGTGAATGACTGAGCATTTCATGGAAGCTGCTTTAATACCCAATCATGGCACCCACCTGTTCCCAATTAGCCTGTTCACCTGTGGGATATTCCAAATAAGAGATGTTCCTCAACTTTTTTAGTCATTTTTGCCACTTGTGCCAGCTTTTTTGAAACATGTTGCAGGCATCAAATTCTAAATGAGCTAGTCTTTGCAAAAAAATAAAGTTTAGCAGTCTATGCAATTGAATATAGGTTGAAAGGGATTTGCAAATTATTGTATTTTGTTTCTATTTAAAATTTACACAACATGCCAACTTCACTGGTTTTGGGTTTTGTACAACACATGTTGCATGTGGCCTTAAGGAAGGATGCACACTAGTCACCTTCCAAGCCTCCTCCAGCTCGGTGGTCCACCTCTCCTTCAGGATGGGCTGCACAGCACTGATGAATTCTACTCCAACGTACTGCAAGCACACAGATGATAGCAGACATGTTCTCCCTGATCCCACAACTCATGGGGGTCTTACGCTGTAGTATTTAGGGGGGGCGTTGTAGTGGTAATGGCTTCTCCCCAGATTCACAGCCAGAGCCTCAAGCCTTTCCAGCTGGTCCAGCCTGGCCACACTTTTCTCAATAAACGACATCACCCTACAAGACAGGAGAAAGCAGTGAGGAGCAGTCCACCTTGGCCACAGCGTCTATTAACTGTGACATGGCGGCTCTCTCCGTGCTGACATTTCATGCTTCAGCAGCTCAAATGCTGACATTCCTTTGATTGCACAGTCTACCTGTGTGTGTGTGTGTGTGTGTGTGTGTGTTTGTTTCTTTGCAAGGTTAGCCTGTGCACCTTTATCTCCACAGGCAATAATTGCCTGCTTTGCAAAGCCTCCAACTCTGTGGTCAATGGCGTGGAAAGTTGGAAGAATTCTCTGACAACTTAGTGAGCTGCTGAATGCAACATAGCTTCATCTCACGCAACGGAAGCGCCATAATTTTGCCAAATAAATGAATTTGATTGCAACTTATCGCCCTTCAAATGTGCGCCTCAGTGTGTGAGATGCGTTTTATAGAAGCAATAACAAATTATTGATTTAGGGACCCCCCTTTGAATTATTTTATTTAAAAAACAAATAATATATGTTTGTTTTTGTTTTTTTTTTACAAAAAATGGACTAACAATTTTAATATATTACTTGTATTTACTGTATTATATTTTTTGACTTTATTATATATTATACATCATGCTTCTTTTCGGAATATGAGAAGCTACTGTGTTTATCACATGAATCCCATACCACAAAATGTGTTCTATATTTACATTATCAACATCATATTCTAAACTGATTTATGAACAAATACAATGTTTACATCATCGCTTCCAAGCAACTGTATTTAAAAAAACACTCACAAACTCAACTAATATTACAACTTATATGCATTACAGTATATTTATGTCCCATATTGCATGAATAGAGGACAGTATAAAAGTGTCTGGTTCGTCTAGAGCAGTGGTTCTCGCACAGTTTTCACCAAGTACCCCCTCAAAAAGAACCACCATAATGACCAGCAATAAAATACAGCAGCGCAGTAGGCCTAAGTATTCATTAAAAACAAGACAGAAGTTTTATTTCAACAAACGTATTTTTGGCCCTATGTTACATTACACACAGTTTGAACAGTAACACTGTGTTTGAATATAGGAAAATAAAACACTGTACATAAGTAATAAATCAAATAAAATTAATTGCACATAAAAGTTAAAATAAACATTTGATAATGCCTCGAGTCACGTCATGACAATATTTAGTTAAGTGATTCAATGGCATGCCACCAGATGGAGCTCGCGTACCACTTACGGTCAGAGTCGTGTATAAAGAGAGTATGGCCAAATCGATTACAAAGTTGGCCTTAAAATGGCGTCCCGTAGTCACGTTACGGCCAGAGGATCTCCTAAATGATTGGTCAAAAGCAGTATTTTTGAACGAGTAGCAATTCCTGTAGCTTAGCTATTTTTTTTAACCCTTGTAGCGAGGTAGCTTACATCAAAGCTACAAAGAGATAAAATGGACTGTGAATCCAGGCCCCAAAAAATATGGAGAAAATTCAATGACCTGGATGAATGAGAACGTCCATACCTTTGGCGAAAATCCATGATGATTGGTTGGTGTTCATATGATGAGTCAAGATTGGCTAAGGTTAGGGCAAGACATTAAGGACAAGCCAATCAGGGGCAAGATAATGTGGGTTATCAAAACCAGGAACAAAATAACAGACACGCACTCATGTCACATGTCGGGGGAGTCGGAAACATAGGGATGCTTCAAACTCAGGGTTTCTGCATGATATTAAAACGCTTTAAAAGTCATTAAATGGAAATTAAGGCATTAAATGCGATGTTCAGAGGAATTAAAAATGTAATACAATCGTAGGACTTGGTCGATAGGCAATACGTCAATCAAAGATTACAATTAACTTAAGAATGTTGCGGTCATCGACAATGTGTCTGTCTGTGTGTTTCTTTGCATCGGCTGCAGCTTTCAAACTGGATACAAAAGGACTTATAAGGTCCGGCCGAAAGCGTGAAAAGCGCTGCCTGAATTCGGCAAAATCAAACTGCTCTGGGGGCCGAAACTTTGCCAATCTTTGGTCACTGCAGTCCTTAACCCTGACACCATGTCATGTCAATGAGGAAGCTCAGCTTGTTTCATACGCAACTCCTTTATTTTAGCTGTCTCAACTTCAACACACATGAGCTACCTTGGCTAACATTAGCAGGTCTGGTGACGCAATGTCCGAGGATGGACAACCAAGGCAATTCTCACAACAGACCACAACTCTTATTCACTGACATTCCCACAGTAAATTAATAAGAGTTCCTTCAGCTGTCTGACACTTTATATTTAAAGGCCTACTGAAACCCATTACTACCGACCACGCAGTCTGATAGTTTATATATCAATGATGAAATCTTAACATTGCAACACATGCCAATACGGCCAGGTTAACTTATAAAGTGCAATTTTAAATTTCCCGCCACACTTCCGGTTAAAAACGTTTTTTTATGCTGACGTATGCGCGTGACGTCAAGGGTTGGTACGGAAGTATACGGAGCCCATTGAATCCTATACAAAAAAACTCTGTTTTCATCTCAAAATTCCAGTGTTCTGGACATCTGTGTTGGTGAATCTTTTGCAATTTGTTTAATGAACAATGGAGACTGCAAATAAGAAAGTTGTAGGTGGGATCGGTGTATTAGCGGCGGACTACAGCAACACAACCAGGAGAACAGAGATTAATAGCAGATGAATAGCAGACGCGCTAGCCGCCGAACTCACCTTAACTTCCTCCGTCTCCGGGCCGCCAACCGCATCTGTGATCGGGTGAAGTCCTTCGTCGCACCGTCGATCGCTGGAACGCAGGTGAGCACGGGTGTTGATGAGCAGATGAGGGCTGGCTGGCGTAGGTGGAGAGCTAATGTTTTTAGCATAGCTCTGTGAGGTCCGGTTGCTAAGTTAGCTTCAATGGCGTCGTTAGCAACAGCATTGCTAACCTTCGCCAGCCTGGAAAGCATTAACCGTGTAGTTACCTGTCCATGGTTTAATAGTATTGTTGATTGTGAAAAAAGATATGTCTTGCACTGCCTTCTAATCCTTCACTCTAACGTTCCTCATCCACGAATCTTTCATCCTCGCTCAAATTAATGGGGTAATCGTCGCTTTCTCGGTCCGAATCTCTCTTGCTCCATTGTAAACAATGGGGAATTGTGAGAAGTCTTTCCTCTGGTGACGTCACGCTACTTCCGGTACAGGCAAAGGCATTTGCAACTTTATCGTCGATGTTCTCTACTAAATCCTTTCAGCAAAAATATGGCAATATCTCGAAATGATCAAGTATGACACATAGAATGGATCTGCTATCCCCGTTTGAATAAAAAAAAATCATTTCAGTAGGCCTTTAACTTTACTGTACTCATTTTAAACATCTGTGAGGGTGTACAATACAACCTATTCAAGATGTTAAATTGACTGAGCCTATTTTGCGTATTATTGCCATTTTTCCAAATATCATTCCATGACATGTATTTTTCAAAACTGTTTAAATCAATCCTTAATTTCCAAACACATGCATCATTTTCATTCTAGTGTGATTTTAATTTATTATTCCATAAAACAAACCAACTATTCTTTAAAAAGTGTATTCTGATTTCAATCAATCAATCAAAGTTTACTTATATAGCCCTAAATCGCAAATGTCTCAAAGGGCTGCACAAACCACAACGACATCATTGGCTCTGATCCCACATCAGGGCAAGAAAAAAGTCAACCCAATGGGATGACAACGAGAAACCTTGGAAGGGACCGCAGATGTGGGGACCCCCCTCCTCCTTGGGTGACTGGTGCAATGGATGTCAAGTGGATCCAGTTAATAATGTGAGAGTCCAGTGCACAGTGGGGCCAGCAGGGGATCCTCTTCCATGTAGGCACATTAGCAGCGCAGAGACGTCACCAACTGATGCAAAGAGGAGTGGTCCGTGCTGAGTCCCGACTTTGAACAACTAGCACTTCATCCGTGGAGGATAATCCGTGGTCACCTGATAACCTCTCCACGCAGGTTGAGGGGGGCAGAGCAGAAAAGAGAGACAGCAGATCAACTGGTCCAAAAAGGGGTCTATTTAAAGTCAGGAGTATAAAAAGAAGTTTTAAGATGGGACTTAAATGATTCTACTGAGCTAGCATCTCTAACTGTCCAGAGTACTGGACAGTTAGAGATGCTCTATAGCCCGCAGACATTTTTTGGGCTCTGGGAATGACTAATAAGCCGGAGTTCTTTGAACGCAGATTTCTGGGTGGTACATATGGTACAATACAATCATCAACCGTTTAGTATTTTATACGTAAGTAGTAAAACCTAAAGTCACATCTTAAGTGCACAGGAAGCCAGTGCAGGTGAGCCAGTATAGGCGTAATATCATTAAGCTTTCTTGTTCTTGTCAAAAGTCTAGCAGCCACATTTTGTACCAACTGTAATCTTTTTAATGCTCGACATAGGGAGACCCGAAAATAATACGTTACAGTAATTGAGACGAGACTAGGTCTATTGTATTACCGTTGCGATGTGTGGGTTCATTTATTATTTGTGTAAGACCACAGTCTGGAGCGCCACGCACTGAGGGTCTGACGGGGTATTCATTTGGATATTAAAATTCCGTATTATAATTATATTATGTGTCACTAGATCAGCGACAAACTCTGAAAATTCCCTGATACGGTCCATAGAGGGCACAGGGGGGGCGATAAGATAACAGCCACATAGCGAGGTAGCGGTGTGACAGACCTCATAGTAAGCACCTCAAATGGTTTGTATTTGTTACTTAGGTTAGGGCTAAGGTCAAGGTTTTCATTGGATATTAGTGCGACACCTCCACCCCTTTTCAGGGCAATATGTGCACTTGTATAGATAGGAGGAGATGCCTCGTTAAGCGGGAAAAATTCATCTGGTTTTAGCCAAGTTTCGCCGTGACCAATGACGTGAAGTGAAGTGAAGTGAAGTGAATTATATTTATATAGCGCTTTTTCTCTGGTGACTCAAAGTGCTTTACATAGTGAAACCCAATATCTACGTTACATTTAAACCGGTGTGGGTGGCACTGGGTGCAGGTGGGTAAAGTGTCTTGCCCAAGGACACAACGGCGGTGACTAGGATGGCGGAAGCGGGGATCAAACTTGGAACCCTAAAGTTGCTGGCACGGCCACTCTACCAACCGAGCTATACCGCCCCGTTAAGATTGTTGTCTCTAATGACCTCATTAACTAATAACGTTTTGGGAGACAATGATCTGGAGGAACAGTGTGGTTTTCGTCCTCGTCGTAGAACTGTGGACCAGCTCTATACTCTCGGCAGGGTCCTGGAGGGTGCATGGGAGTTTGCCTAACCAGTCTACATGTGTTTTGTGGACTTGGAGAAGGCATTCGACCGTGTCCCTCGGAAAGTCCTTTTGGGAGTGCTCAGAGAGTATGGGGTATCGGACTGTCTGATTGTGGCGGTCCGCTCCCTGTATGATCAGTGTCAGAGCTTGGTCTGCATTGCCGGCAGTAAGTCGGACCCATTTCCAGTGAGGGTGGGACTCCGCCAAGGCTGCCTTTTGTCATCGATTCTATTCATAACTTTTATGGACAAAATTTCTAGGCGCAGTCAGGGTGTTGAGGGGTTCCGGTTTGGTGGCTGCAGGATTAGGTATCTGCTTTTTGCAGATGATGTGGTCCTGATGGCTTCATCTGGCCTAGATCTTCAGCTCTCACTGGATCGGTCCGCAGCCGAGTGTGAAGCGACTGGGATGAGAATCAGCACCTCCAAATCCGAGCCCATGGTTCTCGCCTGGAAAAGACCACAGTCCCAAGTAGAGGAGTTCAATTACCTCGGAGTCTTGTTCACGAGTGAGGGAAGAGTGGATCGTGAGATCGACAGGCGGATTGGTGTAGCGTCTTCAGTAATGCGGACATTGTATCAATCCGTTGTGGTAAAGAAGGAGCTGAGCCGGAAGGCAAAGTTCTCAATTTACCGGTCGATCTACGTTCCCTTCCTCACCTATGGTCATGAGCTTTGGGTTATTACCGAAAGGACAAGATCACTGGTACAAGCGGCCAAAATTATCTCCATGAAAGATAGGGTGAGAAGCTCTGTCATCCAGGAGGACCTCAAAGTAAAGCCGCTGCTCCTCCACATCGAGAGGAGCCAGATGAGGTGGTTCGGGTATCTGGTCAGGATGCCCCCGAACGCCTCCCTGGGGAGGTGTTTAGGGCATGTCCGACTGGTACAAGGCCACGGGGAAGACTCAGGACACGTTGGGAAGACTATGTCTCCCGGCTGGCCTGGAAACGCCTCGGGATCCCCCTGAGGAGCCGAACGAAGCGGCTGAGGAGAGGGAAGTCTGGGCCTCTCTGCTTAGGCTGCTGCCTCCGCGACCCGACCTCGGATAAACAGAAGAAAATGGATGGATGGTGTTCGTAGTACTGATAATAATAACGTTAAGTTTATATCGTGTAGTGCGCCTTAAATATTTTCGATCACATCTAGGAATTTATATGGTGGCGATCTTGAGATCATTTGCTTGGTGCTGCGATAGATTGAACGCGTCATAATTTGCCACCTCAGTAGAATGTATGTTCACCTCTGGCTCAGTCACTACAGAAAAAACATTATGTGAGTTATGTATAATTCTGCGAGAAATGCTATGTGTGCAGGAATTTTCCAGCCTGCCGCTAGATAGTTCTAGCTTAACTGACTCCCCACCCCGACTAAGAGACACTGTAATTGCCTGTGTCTGAGCTTGCTCTAGTGTAGTTAGTCAAGCTTGACTCAAATAGTGGTCTATATTTCTGGAAAGGGTGATGGCGCCTTCCCGGTTAGGGTGAAGGCCGTGCCTCCTCAGCAAGCTCGGTTTGCCCCAGAAAGAGGGCCAATTATCAATAAACGTTAGTACCTGTACTATATAAAAACTAGACAGCCACTTGTTAAGGGAGACTAATCTGCTATACCTCTCATCATTGCCTCTCGCAGGCAGGGGGCCAGAGACAAGTACTCAATGCCGTGACATCTTTCTAGCGAGATTACAAGTCCGAGCTATATTCCTCTTTGTAATCTCTGACTGTCTCATCTTAGTGTCATTGGAGCCGATGCGTACAACTATGTTCGCGTAGCTAGTGGTACAATTAGCCTGTCGTACGTGTTTACTTGGCCTGTTGCGAGTTAGCTCCCTAAGACTAGCTTCAATGTCTGGTGCTCTGGCCCCGGGAATACACTTAATTATGGCTGGTTTACTAAGCTGTATGATGGAGTCCCCTATGACTAAGGTGTGGTGTCCGGTAGACTGGGGTGTAGGACTAGCTAAAGGGCTAAATCTATTATGCGTCTCAAACAGTTCACGTGGCTTGTAGGCCCCTTAGGGCTGCTACAAACTCGCTACAGCTAACGCTAGCAAACGTGTCTGCTGCGTCTAAAGTTCCGAAATTACTCTGCTCTAACTGGCGTAGACGGTCCTCTAGTAGGGCCAACCTCTCCATGAGAACAGTGAACGAAGAGCAAGGTGCCATACTCATGTTGTTTCTTTCACCGAGTCGAGTTCTTGCTGTACTCGGAGCAGTAGCAGCAGCGTGAGGGAGCAAATGCCTTTGGAGCGTAGTAGCTTTGGACCTCGACTAGCTTAGCTTTGTTAGCTAGCTGAGAGAGAGGCGGTGAGACAGAGAGTGTAAGTTTGATAAAACTACATAATATGTTTGAGAAGGACTAGGGATGTGCGTATCGATCCTGTGGTATCGATATATCGATACTCACACGCTACTCATTTGGCATCACTTTTCTGAAAAAAGTATCGATATAAACCAAAAAACGGCGTGTGGGGGGTGCAAGCATCACTTTCAGATGTTTTTGATTACTTACTTAACTTACTATGTGCTGGGACACCCCTGTACCTGGCAGAGTATAGAGCTGGCCCAGTCACGTGACAGGAGACAGCGAATGAGCGTCGTCAACGTGCAACACACACACAGCCAGCCGACAGCGATGCAGCCAGGCATATCCAGTGTTGTCCAATTGTTGACTTAAAACAGGCATTGTTTTTTTTTTTTTTATTAATGTTTACTGAATTTTTTTTTTTTAATGATTATCCTAAATTCAAATAATTTCCACAAAGGGGAATTTACTGTTAGTTGAAAATTGCTTGAGTATTTAAAACAAGATAAGAAAGAGATACAATTTGGAGATTCTTCATCTTTGCATTACAGTTTTATTTTTTTCCAAGAAAATCTTGAATATATGACTGAATGTGATTTTGGTTTTAATCTGTAACATGATTTCTTACATTTCGAAAACATTAGCCTATTTCATATTTCATTAATTGCTAATTATATCACAAACTTTAAAAAATAACTGCAGCTTCTTGCAATTCGGATTTGACTGTTAATTGGAAAGCCCTAATATTTAATTATTATCATATATAATATATAGTTATTAATTTATGTAATATTTAATTTATTTTTCATATTTATGTTATTTATTTTATTTATTTTAATTTTACTTTTATTATATATTGACCATAAGAAATGTGGTATAAATGGTCTGTATTTGTCTTGTGATTTGTCTTAAATAATAACAATAGTAATAATATTTTTGACTGACAAAAAATTGCCAATAAGAAATTATTGGTATCGGTATCGGTATCGGTATCGATGAAAATGCAAGAAAAAGTATCGGTATCGTATCGAATCCTAAAAGTGTGGTATCGCCCATCCCTAAGAAGGACTAAAGAAAGCTGTAAAACAATTGGAAGCACTCAGACAGAAAGATACTACTTAGCTTTTTCGCGGCAGCGAGCGACAGCAGACTTTTCCGGACGATTTAAAAACATATCCTCTAGTCCAGACCTGGGCATTCTGCGGCCCGTGGGCCGCATCCGGCCCTTGGTGCACCCCTGTCCGGCCCGTGTGAGGCCAATCATAAATTACAAAATAAATTTTAAAAAGTATCTATGTGGAGTGTGCAATACCACGGTGCTGCTTTTGTTTTGAAAAGCGTTATTTGTATTACTTCCGTGTGGACGTATGCGCGTGTGCGATTGTGAGTGAACTGAACAGCGCATTCACAAATTACAAAATAAAGTTTAAAAAACATCTATGTCATGCGCGCAAAACAACTGTGCTGCTTTTATTTTGAAAAGTGTTATTTATGGACGTATGTCCGTGTGTAACCTGTGAGGGAAGGTGCACAGCGACAAGTGATGAGACGCTGAAAAGAGAAAAGTTGATGACGAATGCCGTGTTTTCAACAAGACATGGACTGCCAAGTATTTCTCTACATAAATTAAAGGTAAAGCCGTGTGCTTAATGTGTGGTACACATATTTCTGTGTTTAAAGAATATCATTTGAATCGCCACTACATGACGAAGCACGAGGGAAAATACCGGAATCTGTCTGATGAAGCGCTCGCAAGGGAGGCTGATGCGTTGATGGTAAAACTGCAAACCCAACAAGGACTTTTTGCAATATTTCACACCCCCAGAGATGCAGCTGTCAGGACAAGTTTCGTCATTTCTCACAAAAGCGCCAGAAAAAGTAAGGCGTTTTCTGACGGGGAGTTTAATAAGGAGTGCTTATTGGACTCTGTTGCGCTGATATGCCCGGAGACTTGGACTGTTTTTCGCTAACTTTGGATGAGAGCTGCAATGTACGTGACACCGCCCAGCTCCTCATCTTCTTACGTGGGATAACTGCAGACTTTCAAATCACGGAGTAGCTGGCAGCCATGCAGTCAATTAAAGAGACAACCACAGGTAATGACTTGTTCACATAGGTAAATGCGTGTTTGGACATGTTAGGACTGAAATGGGACAAGCTGGCAGGTGTGACAATCCAATCCAATCCACTTTATTTATATAGCACATTTAAACAACAAAATGTTTCCAAAGTGCTGCACAACAATATTAAAAACAATATTCAAATATTATCCTTAGCTCCACCAATGACTGAATAAAAAGAAAAAATAATTACATATAAAACCAATATAAAAAACAATATAAAATAAATAGGATTAAAAACGATTTTTAACAACAGATGGTTGTCCAAATCTGATGGGGAAAAATGTTGGATAATGCAGGATAAAGTGACAGAAATTAACCCTGTGCAGAAATGGACATTCTTGCAATGTATAATACATCAGAAAGTGTTGTGTAAAACAGTGATAAAAATAAAACCATCAAAGCAATCTGCTTTTGTATAAAGTTAAGTTAGGTTAAATTAAATTATTAGTATTATTATTAATTGTTATTATTATTATCATCATTATTATTTATCTTACGGTATATAAAAAATAATATTGAGCAAAATTTAATTGAAATATTGTCGTGTGGCCCTCCAGCAGTGCTCGGGTTGCTTATGCGGCCCCCGGTAAAAATTAATTGCCCACCCCTGCTCTAGTCTGTAGCTATCATGTCATACTTTCAGAGGATATACATTTTTTCCACATGTTTTAAAGAGAAAAAATTTACAAAATTACTTCTGAGTATATTATATTGATCAACTAATTCAGAATTGGATGTTTATTTAGAGGACTTAAGTGCAGTTCCCCTTTAATCATTTTGATTGAAGGTACAGTGTGATGATTGACAGAAGGAACCTTTTAATTGGCTATTGTCTACAGCTGTGCACAAAGTCAGAACACCGGATGGTACTACAGAAAAATAAATACAAATAAATTCTCAG
The DNA here is from genome assembly GCF_033978785.1 of Entelurus aequoreus. Taxonomy (NCBI): domain Eukaryota; kingdom Metazoa; phylum Chordata; class Actinopteri; order Syngnathiformes; family Syngnathidae; genus Entelurus; species Entelurus aequoreus. The sequence continues at coordinate 48,017,953 of NC_084733.1, read as the reverse complement.
ATGAAACATTCTTGCGAGCCAATTCGAATTCACTAGATAGTACCAGTTAATGTAAACTTTTCAATTACTCAACATTATCATTGTCAAATGTTTCCAATAATGGGTGTATACAGATCATTTTAAGCTTTTGACTACATATAATAACCATGTCAGACATGGGCACTAATTTGGCATTAAAAATGGCATTAAAAAACATTAAATTAGATTTGCTGATAACTGTAGAAACCCTAAAGCTGACCACTCAAAAAAAAAAGAAACATATTTGAAAATGGCAGAGAAATTCTCTCCCACAGATTAGATTGTTCCTTTAGTGATGAATATGACTTCCAGGAAACCCACAATAATGCGTGTCCTTGGACATATTATACAAATGTATACATTTAGCAAAAACAATGCCCAAAACCTTAAAGTTTTTAGTTGTTTACTCCATCCATTTTCTACCGCTTGTCCCTCTGTAAACCAAAATTATAACTGTTCTCTTCATCTAAGATGTGGAATACATATTTAGGAACACACAATAAGGTGAGTTGAGTTCATGAAAAGTTTTACTGCTCATAACCATTACCAACTGTTCCCAAACAACACACAAGTCATTGTTTTTGTCAATATATACACTAGTTAGATGCTGTTTTTTTTTTTACTGTAGGTAGAGAAAATGAACAACATTATAGGGGTGGGCCAAAGAAAAGGCAAATTAAATAAATACAGAGAGCAATGTGCGGGGACCCCTAGAGGTAGTTGTAGGGTGTCCCCAGTTAAATGACAGATAGTTAATAGTAATGGACCCTTATTGGGTCCATGTGTACACTCTCAGTTACATTAACATTGATATTATACATGTTGGCCCATAGGTAGAAATGCTGTTAAATGTAGCAAGCTACTTTTTCCGTGAAGCTTTTAGTGTCGCTTGCTACAATTCTCTGGGAATAGCTTCCCCTGTAGCTTAGCTACATTTAATCCAAGAGTAACTTGTAGCTTAGCTTACTACATTTTCCAAGTAGTTTGCCCATCACTGGTCAAAAGTCCCTCACATGACTAAAAAGCGTCATATTGAGGCCAACTTTAAAAGCAAGTTGGCCATACTATCTTTATACACGACTCTGACTACAGTTTGAGAATCACTGGTCGAGAGTCTAGAAGAGAACCAACAAGTGGCGCCCAATGATTTATTTGAAAGCAAATCAGAGCTTTTCTTCCTGTCCCTTCCACATACCAGTGACCTAAAAAGTGAGACTCAGTAAACTCATTGGGAAAAATGTCTCAAAGGTTGGGCAAGTTAGCAATCAACAAAGAAACAGTTATGATGCTACTTTTAGGTTAAGTGGATTTATTAGTTCATATTTCAATGATATTAAAAACGACAAATTATTCATTTTGTCTTGGATTATACGTGCATGTGTGCAGATTTGCATGTGTGCACGTGTGTATGTGACTGACTGACCGCAGTCCGTGTGCTCGGAGTTCACGGCTGGTCCGCAGCCTCTCCAGGTCCTTGATGTCTCGGAACAGGAAGAAGACATTCTTGCATTCAGGGTGGGTCTCGAAGAGCCTGTGACCATGACAACGACATCAAGCGGACACAGGTGAAGCAGTTTGTCATATTCACACTCCCCTTTGCCTGGAAGCATATTTCCTGCAGGGATGCATTCACTCCGCCCGCCCCCAGCATCCATCAAGCATCATGGCTACATCATCCTCCATGTTTCACTTCAGCTGATTGGGACTTTTGGATCATCTCATTTTTCTTCTTCTTCTGAACATAATCATTGAAGTGTGCTGCCTTCAAATCAAGAGAATTCTGGTCTCCAGCTGAGCTAGCTGACATTAGTCATGCACCCACAATGCATCACTGCAGAGGGGAGGATTGTGTGGCGAGAGTAGCCCTGCAGGTGACCTCCTTCTTTATTCACTCTTATGAGCACAAAGAGAAGATTCTAAAGTGAACTTGAACCTCTGCTTTCAGGTACACTCACTAGCCACAACACTGTAATAATAATAATATCAATAACAATAATAACTGGCTTTAATTGAACAATACGTTGAATATTATGGTTGTAGAATTATTGTGCATTACATTATAAGTTATCTTGACTTCTTAATTTTACTTAATAATGCATTAAAAGCAGCTCTCATTATAATGCACTGTATTTCTATACCACTGCCACTATAAGTATCATATTGTATATTTTATTTTATATATATTTAACACAAATATACATATATTTAAATTGCATTTCATTGATTTATATTGAATGAATACATATACCCTTTTGAATAAAATGTAAACTAAATTGATTAAAATAATTATTAAAAAATACTGCTGCTTCCAATAATAATATTATTAATAATAATAATAATAATAATAATAATACATTGAAATACAATTAGATTTTGATCAACAAGGACAACATAAGCTTTTGCTTCTTCCTGCTTGGCCATGTTCCTTGTTTTTTGTTTTTCATTATAATTTTGTTTATTCTTTTGTTTTAGTTATTAGTTATTAGTTAGTTTATTTTTATTTGTTTTTATTTTTATTGTCTGCATTTTAATTTTGCTTTTATTTTCTTTCATTTCACTTTGTTGTCTGTGAAGCACTTTGAGTCTGCCTTGTGTATGAAAAGCGCTATACAAATAAAGTTGCCTTGCCTTGCCTTGCCTTAGTTGTGCTATTTTAAGTAGAATTGTATTGAGGAAGATACTTTTTTATATTGTTCTGCTCGAATATTATTCAAATCCAGTCAAGCTTTTTGTGGCTTTAAATGAGGGTGGACACAAACATCAGTAAAAAAAAATACTGCAACTGATACAGTAAATAGTACAAATAAACAGATTAAAGTTGTCACTATATGTAGTGTACATATACAAACCCCAAAACCAGTGAAGTTGGCATGTTGTGTAAATCGTAAATAAAAACAGAATACAATTATTTGCAAATCCTTTTCAAACCAATATTCAATTAAATAGACTGCAAAGACAAGTTACTTAACTTACAAACTGGAAAACTTTGTTATTTTTTACAAATATTAGCTCATTTGGAATTTGATGCCTGCAACATGTTTCAAAAAAGCTGGCGCAAGGGGCAAAAAAGACTGAGAAAGTTGAGGAATGCTCATCAAACACTTATTTGGAACGTCCCATAGGTGAACAGGCTAATTGGGAACAGGTGGGTGCCATGATTGGGTATAAAAGCAGCTTCCATGAAATGCTCAGTCATTCACAAACAAGGATGGGGCGAGGGTCACCACTTTGCTAACAAATGTGCAAGCAAATTGTCGAACAGTTTAAGGACAACATTTCTCAACGAGCTATTGCAAGGAATTTAGGGATTTCACCATCTACAGTCCGTAATATCATCAAAAGGTTCAGAGAATCTGGAGAAATCACTGCACCTAAGCGATGATATTACGGACCTTCGATCCCTCAGGCGGTACTGCGTTAAAAATCCACATCAGTGTGTAAAGGATATCACCACATGGGCTCAGGAACACTTCAGAAAACCACTGTCAGTAACTATAGTTTGTGGCTACATCTGTAAGTGCAAGTTAAAACTCTACTATGCAAAGCGAAAACCATTTATCAACAACACCCAGAAACGCTGCCTGCTTCGCTGGGCACAAGCTCATCTAAGATGGACTTGGACAAGTGTTCTGTAATCGGATCAGTCCACATTTCAAATTGTTTTTGGAAACTGTGGAGGTTGTGTCCTTCGGACCAAGGAGGAAAAGAACCATACGGATTGATATGGGCGCAAAGTTCATAAGCCAGCATCTGTGATGGTATGGGGGCGTATTAGTGCCCAAGGCATGGGTAACTTACACATCTGTGAAGGCACCATTAATGCTGAAAGGTACATTCAGGTTTTGGAGCAACATATGTTGCCATCCAAGCAACATGGAGGCCCCTGCTTATTTCAGCAAGACAATGCCAAGCCACATTCTGCACGTGTTACAACAGTGTGGCTTCGTAGTAAGAGTGTGGGTACTGGACTGGCCTGCCTGTAGTCCAGACCTGTCTCCCATTGAAAATGTGTGGCGCATTATGAAGCGTAAAATACAACAACTGAGACCCTGGACTGTTTAAATATTTATATTTATATATATATATATATATATATATATATATATATATATATGTATATATATATATATATATATATATATATATATATATATATATATATATATATATATATATATATATATATATATATATATATATATATATATATATACATATATATATATATATATATATATATACATAATATATATATATATATATATATATATATATATATATATATATATATATATATATATATATATATATATATATATACACACATATATATACATAAATACATATACATACATATATATATATATACACAGTATATATATACAGTATATACATATATATATATGTATTAATATATATACACACCTACATATATATACACATATATACATACATACATGCATACATACATACATACATACATACATACATACATACATACATACATACATACATACATACATACATACATACATACATACATACATATATATATATATACATATATATATATATATATATATATATATATATATATATATATATATATATATATATATATATATATATATATATATATATATATATATACATATATATATATATATATACATATATATATATATACACATATATACATACACACAGTTTTTACTCCTTTATTTATTTCTTTATTACTCATCAGCTTTACGACACGCGGCGACATGTCAAACACAGGAAGTTAAAACAAACTATTTGTCATTCCTGTGACATTGAGAAGAGGTAGGGTCAAAAAAGCTCTGCTTCTTCCTACTCCTTTTCAGACACGTTGCATAATGCAATTATAATCATGCGATGTTTACAACCCTGTGATGCATGAATTATGATAACTTACTTAATTCCCCCCAGTATTTTAATTGCTCTCCTCCCATATATATAGGAGCCATCTATCCATCCACATACCCCATACCCTTTCACACAGACGCACACACACAACCAGAAAATAAAATACATTGGTTGTAGCTTTTCCCCTCGTCCCTTTGACTCCAACCTCTAACTCTAACATAGAGCTGCTTATTTACACACTATTATGTGCTCCTCTTTTGGAAAAGGACACAATACATTCCTAATGCACACAATGGACTACTGCCATGCTCACAATTTGGAATTGTATTTGGCGAAGCTGGCTCAGTAGCGCCACCTATCATGTATATGTTATATTTCCATCTCTACTAATTAAGAAAGAAAGAAAAGCAGCAGTCAGTAAAAATGTGTCTGGCTCAGCTGTTTTACTGAAAATACAAATAAATATATAATGTGAGTGTGAATGTTGTCTGTCTATCTGTGTTGGCTCTGCGATGAGGTGGCGACTTGTCCAGGGTGTACCCCACCTACCGCCCGATTGTAGCTGAGATAGGCTGCAGCACCCCCCGCGACCCCGAAAGGGATAAGCGGTAGAAAATGGATGGATATACACATTATATCAAATCATGTGGACCCACTGTAGCCCTGAGTCACAAACAACTCCTATACATTTCCAGGCTAACACACTAAGGTCATGCTAAGGTCACATGGCATTAATTGGGCCCCAAGTCATGTGACCAACAGCGACTCTGACCTACATATCACAGCTGAGGACTGAACATCCAACACATGCCTGTACTCTGTGTGTATGTACATATATACAGTACATACTGTATATGATAGTATAGTGCACCTGCAACATCTGACCACAGCTAATGCAACACATCCATGAACTATAATAACAGTTTATTATTATTTACAGAACCCGTTTGTGGCCCTTCGTTAAGTCTGCTTTTAGACACTAAATTTGTTTGGCTGCACTATAACGTCTCCACTATTACTTATTGTACTTCTATTACTTAATAATTATTATTATCACTTCTACCATGTAAAATGTGAATTTCATGTACAATATACAGTCTGCTTGATTTACATATTGCAGAGCTACTTTAGCATTCCCCTCTACTTCCTTGTTCCCAGCATGCTTCACTGTGAATATTAATACGGCAGCTGCTTTAGATCTTAGACATTAATTTGTGTGTTTTTATTTTCTAAATTCCTAGGTTACGTCCTTCCATGTCAGCTGAGTGCTTCCTTTGCTACGTGTTGACTTAACTTTATGCCTATTTCCCTTTTATCTCTTATTGCTTTCATCTCTAACACCATGACTGTGGTTGGTGTCCTTTGTAGCTTAACGTCTATTATTATTCTCGATCATTCAGATTATTGTAATCTCAGGGCATTTGATCTGTTGGAACTGGACTATTAGATTGGTTTTAGAAGATGTTCTCATCTAATTCTATGAGCCTCCTGAGATACTGGCACCAGCCACTAGACTAGATCTGACCAATTTCAGTCTGAGACGAGATCTGACCAATCTCAGTCCGAGACTAGATCTGACCAATATCAGTGTGAGACTAGATCTGACCATCCAAGTCTATGAGCATGAACTGATGAAGCCTACTCGGATGGGAGGCAGAACAGCACGTCTTCTAAGACAAACCAAACAGTCAAGTTGAGATCGATTAAATACCCTGAGACTTGTAGTTTAATGTTTTAATCAAATTTCTTGATCAGGGATTTTCATCTAAATTGTGCTAGAGGCCACATTTGCTGAAAGCTAAAGACGGAGGGCACAGTTTTCCCCTCATTATTAGTCTTATTTTTCCTAGCAATTTGTTGTTATTAAGGACCTGCTGCAAAAAAACTAGTCTAAGATCATCTCTATGACAGCACTTTAGTGTGTTTAAGAAAAGTGTTTTGAACTGAAGTTGCGGGCCACCAGTTTGTTTTTTTGTTGGTATTTTTATTTAATTAATTTTTTTCAAGATGGCGCCGCTGTAGTGGCTGCTGTTGACAGGAGCTCTGTGCTCTTTGTCATGTCTGTTCATGTTTTTGTTTTGGTCATGTGTTTGTTTTTTGGACTCTTTTTAGTTCCTGGTTGCACTTCCTTGTTTGGTTTGGTTTCCATGGTCACCCATTAGTTTTCACCTGTCATGTCACGCACCTGTCTCACGTTTTGAGTCACGCACCTGTTGTTAATCATGTCTGTTATTGAAGTATTTCTTTCTGTTCACTCGTCCTGTGTTCATTGTCTTTATGTCACACCGGTTCATGCCTTTGACCAAGTAAGTCTCCAAGTCCATGCCATAGCTTATGCTTATTAGCAGCGATCATTTGTGTTTTAGGCACGCTTGCCTTTTTTGCTTTATTGTTTGCGTTTGTGATAGTGTGAGTGATTTATGTTTAATAAATCCAAGCTCACCTTCACGCTGTCGTCCGGAGCCGTCTTTGCATGGGAAGAACAACGGACGGGAATAAGCGGTAGACAATGGATGGATGGATGTTTGTCTTCCATGTTTTCAACTGCAATCGGGGAACGGTATGGTGTCATTCCTGGATTTGGCCTCCAGGAGAATAGCACTGTACTAGTGAGTAGTTATAGATATAGTCTCATTAGAGGAGCTGTTTGCTTTCTTTTTTTTTTGGCGGCGCTGTAGTGGCTGCTGTTGGCAGGAGCTCTGTGCTCTTCTGTCATCATTTTGTCTTTCTGATGTTTCCGTCTTGTTTTCATGAGATTTTTTTTTTTTGCCTTTTCATTGGGGACCCTTTGGGACTGTGCGACAAGGGGTGGCACTTTTGTGACTTCTGCTTTGCTTTTTTTGAACTTCTGGATCTCCCTCTCGGTAGCCTTTTGGCCATGGAGACCAGCTGCTGGGTCTTTGTCACACCAGAGTCTGTTTGGAGAGACTGGAGGAGAGGAGATGTGGATGAAGAGACAGGGCTGTGGAGCTGGCGCTGAGCGCCGGGACCGACAAGCTTCACAGTGTCTTGGCTGAATGAGCATGTACCGGACACCTCGGCCTCCTTGGACGCATCCTCGCTCATCCATGCGGACTGGACACTGGCCAAGAGTTAGTGGGCGGCCGAGGGTGGAGTCGGCTCTCTTGGTTGCTTTGTTTGGTCTGCTCCTGTCTCTGGCCATGCTCCCCCCACCCCAGCAGACGATGGCGTGGAACACCGCAGAGGCCACCACTGTGTATATGTTTTTTTGTTGTTGTTGTTTTTACTTTTGTAGCTGTATGTAGAAGTGGCTGCCCTTTAATGTCCTTTGATGTTTCCCTCTTACACTGAGATAGGCTCCAGCACCCCCCACGACCCCGAAAGGGACAAGCGGTAGAAAATGGATGGATGGAAACATGCTTATGTGTGCTATGGCTATAAGGTTTTTCCCCCTTGGCCTCAGTCTGGACGCCCTCTCCAGGCGCCCATGTTGAATATATTTTTGTCTCACCCCCCCAGCGTTTACATGTTTCTCATCTTTTTTGTAAGGGGCGCCGGAAGTTGGCAGACCCGTCAGCGATCCTGTTCTGTCTCGCTGTAATGTTTGTTTGATCATGAATGGGATTGTGCTGAAAATCTTAATTTCCCCTCAGGGATTAATAAAGTATTTCTGATTCTGATTCTGAACATTTACACAGGTGCCAAGAGGGCACCAACTTTCCAATGTCTTTTAAACAGTATATCCACACTAAATTGGCCCTAGTGTGTCAATGTGAGTGTGAATTTTGTCTGTCTATCTGTGTTGGCCCTGCGATTAGGTGGCGACTTGTCCAGGGTGTATACTGCCTTCCGCCCGAATGCAGCTGAGATAGGCCCCAGCACCCCTGTGACCCCCAACGGGACAAGCGGTAGAAAATGGATGGATGGATGGATCCGCCCTCTTACGGCTTCTCGTACGTAATGACGTACATGCACGTGCATTAGCTAATAATAACACCAATCATTTAATTCGGGCCGGTTTGATTGATTGATTGAGACTTTTATTAGTAGATTGCACAGTATAGTACATATTCCGTACAATTGACCACTAAATGGTAACACCCGAGTAAGTTTTTCAACTTGTTTAAGTGGGGTCCAATTCATGGGCCGGTAAAATGTTTTATTTCATAAACTTTGTAATTGTGAAAGATATAGGCAATTGCCTGACAATTGTCTTCTGTTAAACCACTAATGGTAACATAAGCTGTGTTCCTGTTGTATGTTTTGTTTTGAAAAATGTTACAGTGAGGAAGTTGCAAACAGCACCTTTGAGGAACAGTCTTCAGCCAGTAAGAGTCCACCCTTGATCATCATTTGTTTTGTACGCTGAAGTTATTATTAAAATGTTCAAATTAAAATATTTTAATTAAGGCATGGAGAGGTAAAATAAGTCATCAGGTAAAATATTCCAACTGTGCCAATTTACAAATGTGTGGATCAATTAGACTTGCACGTGTCCCTAATAAAGTGTCCAGAGCAGATGCGCGCACACACACCAATCACCATGCAGGTTATTGAGCAGCAGAGATGCAATCTTGTTACTTGGTGGTTTGCCACAAGCTCTAAGTCAGGTCAGCACACAAAGAAATGAGGCAATTCGTACACATTTTGTTTGTTGTAATAATACATATGTGATCCTTATCTGGCTTCATAAAGGTCTTACCTGACGAACACGATGATGCCCACTTTAGCGATGTCGTCCTTGATCACTTTCCACGACTCTTTAATAATTTCAATGCTATCTTCACCTAGACGCGAACCTTCCTTCAGGACCTTCTTCTCCCCCAAGTCCGCACTTTGCGCCAAGCCGGATATCGCACAGCCCATCCTTCATAAAGAAATATTATGTTGTTCTCTAAAAGGTTTTAGTGAAGTTATAAATTGTTGGGAGACTAGAGTGTGTGTGCATGTGTGTGTGTGTGTGTGTGTGCGCGTGTTCATCTGGCGGCGGAGTGCCCGACGCTGGTTTGATCATTTAGGCTCATTGAACCTGTCATAGTGGATGTACAACTTCCGGTATTGTTTTTCAAAACAAAACCTTTAATGCAAGCACACGTTTCTGGTGGTGATTAATAAAAGCCAACGCTTTTATTCTGAAGGATAATTCGTGTTAACAGCCGGTATTGCTTTGACGCCAGCGAGCCAACTTTGACGCAATTTCTGACGGCAATGCGAGTTTGGCGGCATATATGTTCCATGCACTGTACTCATTAGTAAATACTTAACTGCTTCACGAGTCGAAAACTAGCTATTGACTACAGTTGTAACTAAATGCTTAATAAATGATATATATAGACATAATACAAAGTTGTTTTTACATATATTTGTGCATATTAAAATGTCCATTTCATACACCTCACCTTTTGGTCTGTGAATCAGGGAAAAAGGTGCTACTAATCTTCCTGAGGGTTTATTCATGAATACAGTCAAAAGACAATGTCAGTGGACTAAGTCACGTGTTTAATATTTGCATCAGTACGTGACGTTAGTGACAATTTCTGTTTTTTATTGCAAACAGCACACTTCAAGTAGGTTTTCTTTAATGAACACCAAAGAGGTCCATTTCTATTTACATGCCAATCTTTTCCCCAAATAGAGCGTCATAAATATCATTCATTAAAAAATATACATTTAGGAAAGGACTAGAGCTCCAGTGATGCCTGAAAACAACAATTAGTGCACAATGCTGTTATAATAGAAACTCTTTGGTGTGGTCAGCTTATTGAGGTCATGTTTTCCCTCTGCAACTCATCGTTTTATGCTTTAATATGAACAATAGTACAAAACTAGCGACCCGAGAGGGATGAGCGGTAGAAAATGGATGGTTGGATAAAACTTAACAGATTTATATCATTATAAGACTAATGATGTTAATAGGGGGACTATTTACACATTTACATCAAGTCTCAAATGTACAAATATTGCAACACACCACATTGTTTCGACAAAACATCCCTTTAAGAGTCCAACACTTACTACACAACATTTTGTGGCGTAAAAGAAGGTTTCTCTGTCTCTGAAGATAAATTGTTTTCACGAGCTTGTGCCCAGGCTCAGGAACTTCTCCCGTAAACTCTTCACCAGGATACGTTCAGAAGTCTTCGCTGAACTCTCACCGGCCGACTCGGGGGGACAGTCAATGCTGTCCTGGAAGAGTTTGTTTCCCTCTGTCAGGACACTGCTCTCCTGTGCGGTAGATGACGTTGGACTAGTCGAACAGCAGGTCTGCGCATGTTCCTGCAGGTTCTGCACTTCGTGAAGCGGATAAGAGCCAAGCATGTGGTCCAGAGAGCTCCACCCACACAGCACATTAAACCTAGTCCGAGGCTGGTCTTGGTCACCTGTCTCCTTGCACCAGGTGTCAGATTGCCCTGCAGGACAATGTGTCGTTTCTCCATGAGGGTCTGTGTGAGGACAGTCATTGCATTTGTCTGTAGAACAATCAAAGGGGTGTGTGTTGTCTGCCTCTAGTGTGCAGGGGTTATATTTGGAGCGTAGTTCTTGTACGTCAGGCCAGTGGAAGTTCTCCTGCTGTGGGCTTTGTTGGCCAGAGGCTGTGCTGTGGGAGCTGGCAGCAGAACTCGGGGTCTGGACTGGACTTGGTGAATTCACCTCATGGATGACCATCTGCTCACAAAGGTTCAAGGGCAGTCTCAGGCTGGGTTTACCTGCAAACAGTGAAAACACCAAACGTAATTTTTTACAGTGCTTATGTTGTACTGGTTCAGCTCTACTCAAATCAGTTTTATACAGTTATATCCTACTTCAACGTAGTATCAGAGAGAAAAACCCCAGCCACATTTAACACATCAGTCATACCTAAACAAGCTATGTGATGCTTGTGTGTGCTAAATCAGTTTATTCACGAGGACACTAAGAAAACACACCACTGCAGTAAAGTATGGAGTTTAATACTATCATATGTCTATTGACTAAACATGGACGATATAGCCCAAAATCCATTTCCATCCATCCATTTTTTACCGCTTGTCCCTTTCGAGGTCGCGGGGGGTGATGGAGCCTATCTCGGATGCACACGGGCGGAAGGCCATCTATGTTACGATATACTGTATATTGCAGCCTTCCGCGAAAACAATATATATCACAATATATTACTTGGTATCTAAATATTGATAATACCATTTCAAAACAGATTACAAAGGTTCCTACACTATTTTGGCTGCTGACATATGCGGTAATATATTTCGTCATTACCAGTTGTATTATTTTCTCAGAACTTACGGATTTACCTGTTAATTTACTGTTCATTTCTGTTGTACACGTCTATATTTACACTTCTGTTTGAATGTAATAATCACATATTCTTCTATTGTTTAGATACTTTACATTAGTTTTGGGCGATACTACAAAATTGGGTATCGATCCAATATCAAGTAGTTACAGGGGCAATCTTGGTCATACCAATGCTGATACTATTTTTCAAGATCATTAACGAATTCAATTTTTTATCAAAATTCTAATCAGACAAAACACAGGAGGGCTCTTTGACAATATAAATTAAATATTAAAATTATTTTCTACTATTAGCTCTGTTTTAAAAAATTTCTGCCCCTTAAAGGGGAACTGAACTTTTTCTGCAAGTTTGCTTATAATTCACAATTCCTATAAGAGACAAAACACCTATGTCTTGATTTTATTTAATGCATTTTAACTCGTAAATAAAAGTCAGCTAACAATCCAATGAATGGGAACCATGGTGTCATTGCCTCTTTTGAGTCTTTTACGATCATAAAACCCAATAAATAATGATAACCCCATAAATAACAATACTCCATTTACATTTTGTATCAACCAAGTATTAGGGATGTTATTATTATAAGCGCTAACGTTAAGGACCTACATTTAGCGGTGCATTGATCACAGACAGGTAACTTCCTTATGCTGCTGTATTGACGTCATGAGCTGGTGCTACTTCTTGCCTTGGAGATGGTGAAAGTTAATTCAAGATTATAAATAATGTCTCTCCCCTTGATAGTAAAATGATGGGGACATAAACTCAAAAGTTGGACCACTTTTACAGCCAACTTAGACCCGGCAATGGTGAAAAAGACAAACGAAAACGCTGGTTTGCACCTACCTTTTTTAAACCCTTCGCGAGGACAATGAGTCATTCTTCATCTAAACGGGATTATATCAACATCCTAACAGTCGTACAGTAAGTGATTTTTTTTTTACCTTGTGATGCGTTTGTGAAATTAATGCGGGGCTGTATGCAAATAATGAGCAAAATCTGTAAATATTAAATGTTATTCTGAATGTGCCTGTTACTACATTACATATATGTATACTTACAGTGTGTATATAAAACGTTGATGGAGGTGTTTGGATGTTTTTTTAAGTGCTTTCTAGGGCAGAATAGAGTGACTCTCTTGGCGCCATTGTAATCAAACTTTTGCTAGAATGTATAAACGTACGTGTTCTTGTCTTACATAAGGATTGTGAATGATAGGCAAAACTCCCAAAAAAGTGCAGTACCCTTTAAGTCTAGGGACTTATTTCCTGAGTTTGTAAACACTAACAAAAACAGCAAAATATTTTGTGATAGTAAACATTTTTTATTTAATCATAGTAGTATCGCCTATAACTTTGAATCGTTACTGTTGATATTTGTATTGATCTGCCCACCTTTGTTTATATTCAAGAGCTTTAGCCTAGCTGTTAGCATGGCTTATTGTATCCTCCTACAGTGTGCAGTGTAATGTTAAGCTGTTCCTCATCCTCCAGTGATAATATTAATTTGATAATTACACCATGGAGGCAAGGATTGCTGAATTAAAAGCAGCTTTGCACTATGGAGGGACATTAGACTTTAGCTCACTAGAGAGGACGCTACATTTCGTTGAGGACGTTCATTAGCATGTCGCTGTCAGATTTTTAGTACACAACTACAATGTATCATCATTCATCAACGTACATTATCACAATATAACGGTAGTATTAAAAGCTCCATCGTCGGCCAAATGTATGTAATTTATATCCTATTTGTAGATGTTAGAATAGGTGATGATAAAAAGAGCATTAACTACGACTATGTGAACAACTACAGTCCAATTTTACCTTTTTTCTTCACCTTCTCCTGGAGTACATGAGGCATGTTCCTCAAGCTTTGTGAACTTGAAGTTTCTCGGTTCCTCTGCCAGACCATGGGTCGGTTGTTTTTGATGCGCTGGCTGTACTGACGCGCCAATTGGAACACCTTGTTCTTCATCTTGCCCATGTCCTGTAAGAGATGCTCCTCATCCACACTTGCTCTGAAGCTAATGATCTTTGGCAGTTGGACCAGGTTATTTCCATGAAGTACTGAGGCCTTGAGATGTTTGGAGTTTTGATCGACTACTAAAATGTTTGACCTATCTGAGACATGACTCGTTTCGCTTTCTTCTAGGATTGCAGGTTGGTTGGAGTCCAAACAGTCAACATGTGCCTTTTTCTCCTCCTCTGATTCCATGTCTTGCCAGACTTTGATCATCTCTGATGAAGGTTGAAAGTCTTCATCTGTGGCACTCAAAGACCTTGTCTTAATGTCTTCTGGTCTTTGTGCTTCAGCCTTCGAGTGTATGTCTGGACTGGGAAGGTCAAAGACAGACCAGGAAGTGGGTCTATGTCGGGAGAGGACTTTCCTGTGGAGTGGAACAGACTGCTGGTCTGGAATCGTGTTAAGCTGTCGGCTCAGGTGTCTCACCAGACCCGCCGGGATGTAGGAGAGACTTTCCCTGCGTTGGATGCTGAAGTTAGCATCTTGGTTCTCGGCGTGTTCGTAGTATCTCCTGATCTTGTAGATAAGGATGCGATCCTGTTTGGAGAGAGTAGACCTGCGCTCTACATCCGATTCATGCGCAGATGTATCGACCTCTGCTTGGGGATTTTCTTCAGAGACGGTGCATTTTGAGGGGCTTATTAGGACTTCATTAGGGGTCAAAGGAGAGGAGCAGGCTAAGGAGTCCATATCCTCTGAGACCAGGCTGCTACGCCTGGACAGGCCGCTGATGAAGCGCTCGGCGATGACACTTGCCTGATCCAACACGGAACAGGGTAGGATGCTCTTACTCCCCGCCAGCACCTCCTCATCCTCCTCAGAGAGCTCGCTGCTCATCAGCACACTAGTCTCCCCCACTGGAAGACCTGATGAGTCGCTACTTCCCTCTTCTTCCTCACCAGTTTCCCCAAAGGTCTGCGCACGCTCCGAAGTGACGGCCTCTTGGGTTTGGGAGGACACGGGCGAGTAAGGGCGTAGGGGCTTCTGAGCCACCAGCTGATGGACGCTCTCTACTTTAGGAAGAGAGTTTGGAGGATGCAGCTCATTCAAATGGACCTGAATAATGAAGTGTGTTTGCAAAAAGGCACAGATGAAGTTATAAAATATATATTCCAAATAACAACAAGAGTACAGTAGAACCGCCATTTACGAACCCCTCTTTGAACAAACTTTTTGATTTACAAACCACAGACTAAATAAAAATATGCTTTGTTCATCCACACATTGTCTGCCTCGCAGCGCAGCCATTGTGGGCGGGCTGATCCATATCTGGTGCGTCGTCGGTCGGCACTGCTGTCGCTAGCTACTGTGCTAATTGCACCATTGTGTATTTTTTAGCTCTTTTACGGCACATTTCTAGTTTTGCTAGTTCAGCATGATTCCAAAGAAAGCAATGGACAAGCGATAAGTGGTTTGAAACATTCAGGAAGTCACCCTACCTTCCGATGCACGTAAAAAAAATTAACCGACAAGGTAAATGGATAATCATTGTAGCGATTAGCAATAAAAAAAGTTAAGGCTAAGAATTTTTTAAATTTTATAACAGAATGCACCACAGAGTGTATGCTTGTCAGCAGGGCATGGGTTGTACCCCTTATGTTTGTTTGATATACTGTATAGCGCTTTATAGTGTGTTCAAGTTGTAAAAACTCTTACTAAAACTGACTTTTATCAAGGCTGAAACCACTTAAACATATTTACATTGTTTTTTATGACAAATTTGCTTCAATATGCAAACTTTTCTATTTATGACCACTGTTCAAGAAACCAATTAAGTTTGTAAATCGAGGTTCCACTGTATAAAACATGATGAGCTGGAAAAACATTCTAATGAGAGCAATCTGCACTCTCCATTATCCAAATGGACCGTTTCAAAGTCAACTGAGCAGCTCAATTGAAAGCATCCACAACATTTGATTTTATTTTGTTTTATCTCCAGAGACCCAATTAAGTTTGAAAGGACAACTAGTCCAATCAAAACACTCCACAACTGGTTAAAAATAACGTCTATAGTGCTGATAAATGAGGGTGGAGATAAGGCAGAGAAAAACAAGCGTAATGTGCACTCTGCTCAGAGTAGCAGGAGCTGCGCCTCAGTTGAGAGTTGTAGCTGGTCGCAAAATCTAATTTTCAGTTTGAGAGCAGGTACTAATACAGCTGCACATGATTGAAATGTTGTCCTACTGGGAAGTGCATTTATTTGTGATGTACAGTCAGTCCATCACAGCATTCAACAGAGAGAAAGTCCTAAATGTTTTTTGAGGAATAAACAAGGAAGTAAAACAGTACCTGTGTGGTCTTGCTCACATCTTCCTGGGTTTCTTCACAGCCGGAAGACTCTTCTGTCTCTTTTCTCTGTTTCTCTGACAGCTGAGCTGCATTGCTCACTGGATCCTCCTGCAAGATCAAAACAACATAAATTTGATTTCCACAGATCGTGACTAGGCCTGGGCTGATAACAAATATTGACCCATAAATTATTGCCGATCAACAATTTTTTGAGACCAATCCAAGAACTAATGCAATGGTAATATATAATAATAATTGTCAGATTTGTCACTGACAGTTTAGTTATGTTTTGGTTTTTCCTCTGTTTGTCTTTATTTCCTGTCAGCTCTCTTATTTTGGTTGTTTCCTGCTTTTCTCCCTGAGCGCTGTTTCCCCTCAGCTGCGGCTGATTGGCACCTGACCACACCTGGTGTCAATCAGCCGGCTGCTATTTAAACCTGCTCTGCCCTCCAGTCAGGGCTGGAGTATTGTCATTGTCGCTGTCTGCTGGTTCCTGATAGCTATTTGCAGTTTGCTGTCTCCTAGCTCCTTGTTTCTTGTTTTCCTGTTAGCTATATCCTGTTAACCGTTAGCTGTTTCCAGTTTTTCTGTTTGCTGGTTCCTGTTTCCAGTTTGGTTGTTCCTGGTTTCTGGTTTGTGTTTTTTTCTTATTTTGGACATTAAATCATGTTTTCCTGCACCAAGCCTACCATCTCTGCATCTTGGTGTTCGTCACCAACACATTGTGACAGAATACTCCAGCCTAATACGAACCCCGCAGAGATTTCGATGGCGGAGAGGCTTTACGGGATTCTGGCGATGATGGCCAAATTGAGGAAAAGTTCGGCCTCATTTCAAGCCCTCTCCCACCCATCCCCGTCATTTGGTGACATCTGGGATCCGTCCCTTGAGGGGGGGCTATGAGTAGCTGTGCAGCTGGGGAGGCACAGCTACTTCTCACCCCAGTGGGTCTCCAGCAGACGGCACCATCGTCTTCGGTCGGCCAGCAGACGGTGCCATCCTCTCCGGTGGGCCAGCAGATGGAGCCATCTTCTTCGGTGGGCCTGAAGACGGCGCCACCATCATCTCCGGTGGGCCAGCAGACGGCGCCACCATCATCTCCGGTGGGCCACAAGACGGCGCCACCATCATCTCCGGTGGGCCACCAGACGGCGCCACCATCATCTCCGTTGGGCCTGCAGACACCACCATCATCTCCGGTGGGCCTGCTGACGCCACCATCATCTCCGGTGGGCCTGCAGACGCCACCATCATCTCCGGTGGGCCTGCACACGACACCATCATCTCCGGTGGGCCAGCAGACGCCACCATCATCTCCGGTGGGCCAGCAGACGCCACCATCATCTCCGGTAGGCCAGCAGACGCCACCATCATCTCCGGTGGGCCTGCAGACGCCACCATCATCTCCGGTGGGCCCTCCCACTCTGGTTCGTCGGGCAGACGAGCTGCCTGCTGCCGTCTCTGGCTCTGCCCATGCCGACGACATCAGTTTCCTCTTCCCTGGCGGGCCGTGCCACGGCGTCGGCAGCTTTCTCGTCACCGGCGGGCCGTCCCACGGCTTTGCCATCGTCTCCAGCATTGTCGCCTACGCGACCTGCAGCTGGCCTGACGCGCTGTCGGCCAGTAGGCACCAGAATGCGACCTCTCGTCGGTCACAGATGTGGTCGTTCCATGGGCGACCGCCTCACCAATT
>NC_084733.1:47987292-47992292 GCF_033978785.1 Entelurus aequoreus | reverse complement strand
GTGCTGTGTGCATGTGTTTGAGCATGGTGGTTATTGTGGCTGTGTTGTCATCAAACCAGTCCTGATGCTTTCTGCGCCTATAGCCAATGGATTGGGATGCTGCCTCATAGAGCCTGTAGCTGACAGAGGTCCATTTGTCGTCAATGGAGTCACTCTCCAAAATATGCTTGATGTCTTCCAGGTTTTTGGCCAGAGAGAGACGGAGATTGTCCCGAGCCATAGGATCTGCTAGCCGGGTACAGTCAAGCCTCTTCTTCCCTGACTTTTGAAGACGGATAGCAGGGCGTACTTGCACCCGGAGCCTGGTTATGATGAGCCGGTGGTCAGTCCAACACTCAGCTCCTCTCATTGCACGAGTTAGTGATACGTCTTTTATGTCTGAGCGTCTCACAATGGTGTAATCAATCAGGTGCTAATGTTTGGAGCGTGGGTGCATCCAGGATGTTTTGTGCTTATTTTTTAGTTGGAAGATGGTGTTTGGGATGGTCAAGTCATGCTCAGCACAGAGGCTTAGCAGCCGTAGGCCGTTAGCATTGGCTTGTCCAATGCCATGCCTGCCAATAACACCACTCCACACCTTGTTGTCCTTCCCCACTCTGGCATTGAAATCGCCCAACAAAAAGATCTTGTCCTCCTTAGGTGTGCGACGGAGGGCTTCATCTAATGCCCGATAGAAGCGGTCTTTAACATCTTCCTTTGATGGTAGCGTCGGTGCATAGGCACTAAGAAGGGTGGCATATCTTTTCTTAGCCAGAGGGATCCTGAGTGACATGAGCCTTTCACTTATGCTAACCGGTCCTTCTGGGAGTTTTGGTGGGAGTGCTGATGCTCCCCTCCAGGAGGGTATCCTTTCCAGAAGAAAGTGTAACCTTGCCCTGCTTCCTTCAGGGATCCTTCATCCAGGAGTCTAGTTTCACTAAGTGCAGCAATATCAACATTGTAGCGGTTAAGTTCCGCTGCAATGAGTGCAGTTCTGCGCTGGGGTCTATCAGTGGTAACGCTAGTGTCCAAGAGTGTCCTTATGTTCCATGATGGCAGTTTAAGAGGGATTATTTTCTTTGCTTTATTTCGACCGCGGAGTGGAATTCCCGACAGGTGCGGTAGCCTGTCCAGGATAGTTTTGAGTGGGCAATGTTTGGGCCACCTTTTCTAGGCCTTTCCCCAGTTGGGGTGAGCAGTGCTATCCTAAATAGGGCTGCTCAGGCGTACAGGGGTCTGCCGAGAGCAGCTGCCACTCAATTTCAGCTACTAGCGACCATAGATAGCCCTGTACCGCTGGTGTGCAGGGTTCTGACTAGGAGCTTCCGGTGCATTCATACCTGCTCCCGTTATCAGACACCCCATCGCCACCAGACTTTGTTTCATTTCCGGTAGCTGGTCTCACCGAGGCAGAGATGAATACCTGCGCAGAGGAGCTTGTTTAAAGTGCCACTGGGGGTGCGCATGTCCCAGCAGCACTTCTTCACTGTGAGAGGGTGGGATCCGGTGGCAAGGGGAACCCAGGACGACCGGCACTCTTCCACAGTTGCAGGAGGCTGCCGGAGCTCCAGTTTTTTGGAGGACCGCCTGTCGTGTGCCGCCAACCACGTTGCTTTTCTTTCAGGGTGTGCTCCCCTAGCCTTTGTCTTCCTAGACTTACCCACAAGGCAGCGGGTCTACGCCGTATCCCTGGCTAGGGGGCAGTCAGGTACTAGGCCTTTGCCACCTGGGGTAACAGTAGTTAAGGGGTTAACCTCCTAGTGCCCCAAGACCCCCCAAAGTAGAGCCTCCACTGCCGGATGCATTTTAACGTCATGCCCAAGATATATATATATATACACACACACACACATACATACATACATACATACATACATACATACATACATACATACATACATACATACATACATATATATATACATATATATATATATATATATATATATATATATATATATATATATATACACACACACATATATATATATATATATATATATATATATATATATATATATATATATATATATATATATATATATATATATATATATATACACACATATATATATATATATATATATATATACACACATATATATATATATATATATATACACACACACATATATATATATATATATACACACACATATATATATATATATATATACATATACATATACACACATATATATATAAATACATATATATATATACACACACACATATATATATATATATATATATATATATATATATATATATATATATATATATATATACATACATATATAGATACACATATATATATACATATACACACATATATATATAAATACATATATATATATACACACACACATATATATATACACACACATACATATACCGTATATAAATACTAGGGCTGTGAATCTTTGGGTGTCCAACGATTCGATTCTAAATCGATTCTTGGGGTCACGATCCGATTCAAAATCGATTTTTTTTCAATTCAACACGATTTTCGATTCAAAAACAATTTATTTATTTATTTATTTTTTATTTATTTATTTTTTTAATTTAAAACAATATACAACAATACCATAAAAATGCAATACAATTTCAGAACCAAACCCGACCCAGCAACATTCAGAATAGCAATAAACAGAGCAATTGAGAGCAATTGAGGACACACAAACATGACACGGAACAATCTAAAAGTAGTGGGACAAAAATGATTATTATCAACAACAGTATCAATATTAGTAACACATTGTGTCCAATATTTTCCACAATGATATAATAAGTCTTATTTTAGGTTCATTTAATAGTCAAAACAAATTTAAATAATGGATCCCATATTCCAAAATATGACTCCTTATTACCTCAACTAAATGCAGTTTTTTCTACTGATATCATCTCCATAGCTTGTGTGTACCAGTCAGTATGAGTTGGACTATCAACATCTATCCATTTTTTTAATTTTACCCTTTATGTTATTATGCATATTGAAAGAAATGCATTTTTACTCTTTGATGACACGTTACTAAATTGATGGAGATCCCCAAGAATACAAGTTTGCAGTGTTATTGGGATATTTATTTTAAGGACTGTGATTGCTTCTTTTGTTGATTTCAACCATAACTCTTTTATTCTCTGACATTACCACAATAAATGAACAAGAGTTGCCTCGGCTGCCCGACACTTCATACATACTGTAACTTGCTATCTACTACACCAATTTTAAACAGCTGAGAAGATGTAAAATACAATCTATTCAATATTTTAAATTCAGTCAGCTTATCTTTAATGCTTCTAAAGGGCTTGTTGGCATTTTTCCAAATATCATTCCATGATATGTCTCTTTCATCTAAAATGTTCAAGTCCATCATCCCTTTCCGAACACATTTATTATTTGCATTTCTAGTGTGGTGTTCATTTATTATTCCATAAAATAGTTTAATTAATTTCTTAAATGTATCTTGATTAAAAAGTGCATCTTCCAGTTCATGGCTATTTAAGGACATACTTTCAGAGGATATGCATTTATTTACAGCATGTTTTAAAGAGATAAAATCTAAAAAATTATTTCTGGGTACATTATATTGATCAACTAAATCATTGAACAGTTTAAAAGAGTTTTTATTAATAATATGATGAGGTTTAGTAATACCTCTGTCTTTCCATGTTGTCCATTTAACCACATTTTTATTAATGATAATATTAGGATTGTACCAAAGCGGTTGATTTACAGATGTCATTGACTTGATTCCTAGTATTTTCTGACACAGTTTTAGAATGTTAAAGGTGGCTTCTATTGGGCTCTGCCTCAATTAATTAGGTATGTTTTTAATATAATATAAACTCCCCACATCAATGTCCAAATTCATTAACATATTTTTTTCTATGTTGATCCAGTCCTTATCTGCAGAAGAATGAAATAAGTGGCTTGCTTGTTCACAACCGAAGGAGATATAATAATGTAAGAAGTTTGGTAATTGTAGTCCTCCTTTATCTTGTGTACAAGACAACCTTAAGTATGAACAACTGGCCTTCTTTCCACACCATATAAAATGTGATGTCATTGTATGTATTTTCTTAAACCAACTTTTATTAATTAGGACAGGCATCATTTTCAGTATATAATTATCTGCTGGCAGTATACTCATTTTTACTATGTTCACCCGACCCCAAAGTTCTATTAAGAGACGTGACCAGCGTTCCATTTTGGATTCTATCTTATTTTTTAAATGTTTAAGATTTAGATCTCTGCTTGTATAAAGGTTTGGTGTAATGTGTAGTCCTAGATATATGATTTCTGCCTCTTTCCATTTAATTTTGGAGTTCTGAACTTGTGATTTCTTGCAGTGTTTATTAAGTGGTAATATTTCACATTTGTCCCAATTGACTTTATACCCTGATAAACAGCCATATTCAGTGATGACATTATTGATATAGTGAAGAGAGGAGTTAACATGTGACAGGTAGAGAATTATGTCGTCACAATACATCGATAGCTTATTATACTGAGAGCCAATTTTTATACCATAAATAATATTTTCACTTCTTATTTTTGCAGCTAAGGGTTCAATAATCAAATTAAATAATAATCCAGATGCAGGACATCCCTGTTTTACTCCTCTTTTTAATGAAAAAGGTTCTGAAATATGATTATTGGTTTTGACTGATGCCATGGGCCTTGTATAAAGCATCTTAATCCATTGTATAAAATTATCTCCAAATCCAAATTTACGTAATGTGCAAAACATAAATGACCAGTTTATGCGGTCGAATGCCTTCTCCGCATCAACAGTATATACTGCTGTGGGATAAGGGAGACTTCTAGCATAGTAAATAACATTAAACAATTTCCTTGTATTGTCTGAAAATTGTGGACCTTCCATGAAGCCAGTTTGGTCAGTATGAATTAATTTTCCTATTACATTTGATAATCGTGTGGCTAAGATTTTTGCCAAGATTCAAAAGGATTCTCCATTCATTCAATACATGGGATTTCAGCAGGATCTACGCCAGTC